>NC_141331.1:1245000-1435000 GCF_037954235.1 Aulostomus chinensis | reverse complement strand
GAGGTTGGATCACTTTTTGATGATCAACCCTCAGTTGCTTGGCTGCTGATCACAACTGATCAATTTTCATGAAACACATGGGATTGGTAGAATGTGTCTTTCGTTCCAGTCGCTGGCTGTTTGAATCCCAGCTGTGGGTCCTACAACCTAAAACAAAGGCTCCAGGCTGGAGACGATGCATACATTCATTCCCATAATGCACTGGGCGCAATCCAGCTGCCAGGAAATGATTTCAGGGGAAGAGATCGTATGAACGCTGCATCAAAGGTCCTGTTTAATGATACAAGGGAACATATTTAGCATTAAATTGTTAAATCAAGCAAGTCCATTGTGACTTGCGGCCACATGCAGTCCATCATCTCACTGGAGGCAGGGTGAACAGCTTCTAGGTTCAACCCAGTAAACCCAGAGCCACACGGAATGCCTTGGGTGCTCCCCCTAGCAGCTTCATCTCGTTATGCAGCCTACGGTGCATCTGAGGAGAGTTTCGCCTTCGTGGCCAATCCTCCACCATCCACGCTAAAACTAGAAGGACTCCACCCAACCACCTCTAATCAAGAGCTGCTTCCCTTCCGCCGCCGACACGTCGATCTGGAGCTGGGATCGATTCGCCAGTTGTCTTGTTTGGGGTTGATTACTCTCGATTTCTTTCATCAGTTGCTTATTCAGGGCCTCATCCCGATGGCCTTTGACATATTTATATCCAGCTGGCATGGGATAGTCGGTCATCTGCTGCCAATAATCAAAACTCTGGCAGAAAAAAAGGAGCATTTACTGCGGCTGCTGCTCCATCTGTTACAGTGTGTGTCACCTTATCAACACCAAACGAGCAAAGAAACGCTCCTTGAAGTATCAAAGGCACCGCCACCAGGGGGTTGTCTCATTTCTATGGAAATGTATGTTTTCTTTAGTTGGGATTTCTGCCTGACAGTCACTTCCTCCTCGAATTGACCTGAAAGCCACGGCGATGTCACAGACCTGTGTTTTATTCATCGGCTTACGATTCAGAGATGAATAAAACTCGATAAAAACACCCAGTAGATGTTCGTTACCCTGGTCCTGCGGCTACCTGCTGGGCGGGCTGCAAATTGTTTCAAGTCTGATTTGAATTGATATTCAGCTTCACATCACCTCAAAATTATATATTTATGTTTGAAAATGGCAGGGGGAAAAGGATGCTCTCCCTCTGTTGAGCTGCCGGCCAAATTCAGACTGTTTGCAGAACTGCCTACCACCAAGGAACACAATGTGTCGTACGTACTGCGGTCCATAACATGGAGTATGAAAGTGTACCTGTGGTGCGATTGCTCAGCCGAGTCCCGAGGCTGGATACCAAACAACTGCACCTCGAGTGCAGCGCAGACATCTCCTCCTCATGATAGCAACATCCTGAGGTCACACAGGTAGCAGTGGCGTTTCAGCATTTATGCTCCTTTCTCATGAATTAACCTGTGACAGAGGCACCAGGGCCTGCAGGCCTCCAGCTACACCTGTGACACACATATGGATTAAAAATAAAGGAAGTACACAAATTGACAGAACTAAACGTACATTTGTGCAGGGACAACATGAGCCAGCCACGAGAAACAGGGTTTTGCAGAGATGTTATTTTCTGACAACCAACCAGTTTCTTCTAACGTTTCCCCGGAAAAATGATCAAAAACACATTCACAACAAACAGAAGCAACAGAAGACCTGGTCAACGACGACTTTCATAGTCCAGGAACCTGCTGTCATCCTGAAGGACCCAACCCGAAGTCCCCCAACAGAGAACAGTTCTTCACCAATCAGGGGTTCCTAGTGTTCCACACACCTCATGGTGCACCACAAGGAAGCCCTCCAGGACTATTAATATTTGCTTTATTCAGCAGTAATAACGCAAACTGATGATAAAACACTTCTACTATTTGCCAACTGCATCAATTAAAGAATTCTCTTGAGCTTAAAAAGAGATTTAAAGTCAAGTAAAATACTGGACTGCACAGATCGCCATAAGTGACGGAGTGTTTAGACGACGAACTGAATATTATTCAATTTCATCGTGAGTGGGATCATTTGGAATTTTGGTTTAGTAGGAGCCACCCCCCCCCCCCCCCATTGTAATCATATTCTTTTGCGTGATGATGTAATGTTCACTTGTGTGGCTCTCAGAATGTGCGCCTGCCACACAGTGCTGCTTAATGTGGATCCAAATACAAGTTATGTTCCGGAGGGTGAAGTAGTGTCGGCTCCACTGGCGATCAGCTCGGCTCTCTGCAGCTCTCAGCTTATTGTTTGGATTTTCTGGTCAGTGTGATGAAGTCCCGGAGGCTTCCACTGGCTCCATCCACCCACTCACCCAATTCTCCTTTCCTGAACTGGACAGCAGCTCAGATAAAACAACTCTACTGGATCTCACCATAGCACTTAAAAAAAGTTCTTTTACAAAGCAAGAAACTGATATTTTCCTCGTTCGTCTGGGGAACAAACCACGACTGAAGACAGACTCCAGAAGATTACCCATCATGCTCAGTTTCAGCTGCACGTCAACTAAATTCTATTTCTTCAGCCTATTAAACTCAACAAGGCCAACGGCTGCTCAGAGGGTGTCGGTACGGGATAGAAAGCAACTGTCACTGATTGATTGAGTAACAATGACACTGAGGTCTGGAGCCGTGTGACGGTGATCCACTGGCTGGAGTCACACTGCAGCCTGAGCTTCCCCTCCAAATCCATTGGATGCATAGAGGAGCATCACAATCTGCACCAATCAGGCTGCGTAAAAGGAACTTTGGAGGGAATCTTGGCTCCAGTGGCTTCCAGTCTCTGGAAATCCTTGAATGCTGCTGATCACTGGGAGAATATTTTCGGCAGTTTGTTCTGGATGATGTGGCGTCCATTCCGGTCCCCACTGTGGCAGCGGAGCGCGGGCTCAGCCATGAGGCCAGCGCCCGCGAGGGGAGCCCCTCAGTAGCACGTAAACTCATGCTGAGTTGTGGCCAGGTGACAGAGAAGTACGAATGGAATCAGACTGGTTTCAGGAAAGATGTGGAAGCGTCTCAGGAAGTGCCGGCAGCGTGAGGTCACACTGAGCCAGTATGTCACCCTGTCTGATGGAAACTACGTAGCCGACACCCAGTGCAACAGGTCGCGCGCAAGCACACCATTTCCTCCTCCTCTGATGCGTCACATGTTCCTGTTGCAGTCGTTTGAATGAGAAGAGAGAGTCAGAGCAGAGTTGAAACCCGTAGAGAGCCTGGTAGAATCAGGCTGCCTGTTGTATCACTGACTCAGTTGTGTTACAGTATTTCTGTTCCAGTGAAACTGTAGAAACTGGTGTATGCTGCTGTTTCTCTGCGAAGGGTTAAACACGTCTGACACGGTCACGTCAACGCCTCGGGGCTCTCAGCTCAGAACATGTGTGATGCGGAGACTTGGTGTTTCCGACTAACCCTAACCGACTTGGATGGTTTTTGTCACTACTCCAGAACAGATGCTGTGAGAAGAGTAGAGGAGTACTGCAACCATTGTTGTACTTGTACTCTTCAAGTACATTTTAAGCATCTTTTAGGGGAGACTGTGTGGTTGAACTACAGTACTGAACAGCAAAATCTGAGTCCCGAGCCGAGTCAGGTACGGCAGGAACATTCAGCTGTAAGAATGAAACGTACAGGAGACACAAAGCCTCGGTCCAAGTGACCTTTTCTGTCGAGAACAAATAGAATATTAAATATTCAGTTAACAAAGCAGGTTGGGACACGTTCAGTGCCAGAATCTGTATCAGGAAGGAGGGAAGTGGTGTCGGGACATCTCGAATACAAACCTGTCGAACGTTTCATCTGCACGCTGGACCAGCTGATGGAAGTTGATCAAAGGGAGTCGGGTCCAGTATCAGTATTCATTAGACATTTACTTGAAAGTTGTTTGGTTCAGCCGGTATCTGCATGCTGGTCCCGTCCGCAGCGACTGCTTTGATGTTGCTCGACTATTTCATGGCTTGTTTGCACAGATCCATATGTTCCCTCAGACTTTCTAATTGTATTTGACGCTGTGTTTCTCCTGGTGTAGCAGCCCTCAAACTACAATCACACTAACAAGCTGACAGTCTAAAGTCTCAGGCCAACTGCTTTCACCCAAAGGTCAATTAGTCTCCTCTGCATTTCAAGCAAGTGGAGCCCTCGGTGCCTGCGTGAGGCAGGTTCCAGGCTCCAGGGTGCCACATGCATGTCCCCTACAGCAGCCACATGTGCGAAGTCTCTTTGACTGCACCGGTTCTTGGCTTCCTCCTTTCAGCTGGGGATTCTTCAGCTGTCAGGCTTCCATCAAACAGTATTCAGGCTGCATACATGAACTGACAAAGACCTGGAGGACGCAGAAGTGAGTGCAAGGTCCTGAGACTCATTAGAAAAATGAAGCAGGAAGATGCAACCACACAACCTGCCTCTGCCTCGCAGCCCATGTGCTTGTACAGCTCTGGGATGAATTATAGATGACCACATCAAAGTTGTGGACACCATCTTGTCCTCCAGGCCCAGAGCTCCGTCTCTGCCCAGACAGAACTCTAAAGCTCTCCTGCTCTATTCACTCCCAGAACCATCCTGCTGGACGTTTCCAGGCTTGTAAAATGTCCATCACGGTGTATCACTGACCATCATTTTCATATTTAAACAAAGAGTAAACGTAGAGTTCATGCATTCTGAAGGACATTGAGGGACAAAGTGAAGAGACATGGACTGCGTTGTCTCTGGCCACATCGACACCACATGAGCAGCTGCTGCAGAGCAGAAGCAGGTCTTCAGATCACCTGACAAATCTTTTCCAGGAAGAAATTTCAGACCTCAAAGATGTTACACATAAACTTTGCAGGTCGTCTAACGTTTACAGGGTACAGCAGGGACACGGACTGGAGACGCTCACGGTGGTGCACCACCAAGTCCAGTCCTCCTCCTGTCTTAATGCGGACCGACTCCCCTATAGACAACGACAACACTCCAGCCAAAGCACTGACATTCCCAGTTCTTGGTTGCACGTCTTCATTTCCTCCACCAGGTCGTTTCATTTTGTACTGAGAAGTGGTTGCTGGGTATCGTTGCAGCTTTCATGATTGCTACTCCAATTATGGCAGCTGAATTCACAGTAGCAGTTACTAAATCTCTCTTGTGGAACTCATTTGCAACAAAGCAAATTACTTTTTATAGTCATAATCATGCAGTTAGATTTATTATCTGTGTTTAAACCTGAAGATTGCAGGCTTAAACACCTGCATTCCCCAAAACAGGCTTCAAACCTCCATGAACAGAGGCACAACAACAGCAGTGTTTCCAGGTCTCGAAGGGCGAATGAATACGAAATATTCTGTGTCCAAACTCAAGCAGAGAGTCGCAATCTGAGCTTTGAGGACTTGGAGAATCTGAGCGGACTCAGGGGATTCCTGAGTGAAGATTAGATCATCAGATCAAGTTTTAAGGGGCTCCCCTGCACATACGTGACGTGACGTGATAGCACGAACAATCTATTGATGCTCCCAAGCCTGATATTTGCTGTGTAATTATGGTCAAAGAGCACACAAATCACTTACTAGGTGCTTAGCTGCTTTCCATTCCATGCCTTGGTTTGTCTCTGGGGAGAGGTCTCGGTCCACGTGAGGCGGGGTGATAAACGTCCATGAGTGGGAGGGAGTGTGTGCAGCGCGGATGAGAGCTCCCTGATATTCTTTGAATGTACTTTAGGACTGAGAATTATCAGGAGAGGATCTTGGAGGTCTTAAACGAGGCCGGTGATAAACCTGCTTGATGCAAACAAGAGAAAACAGATGTGTTTAATATCCTTAAAGCTGCTTGCTGAAGCCGTAGTGGCCACTAGGGGGCAGAAGAGCTCCGACACACCTGAGATGTTCCTCTGACGCTCGGCTGGTGCCCTCACCTGGCTGAGGCCTCCTCTCAGAAGGCGCTTGTGTTGCTGCTCTTCATCAGGTGGCTGATCGTGCTTCTGGATGTGGCAGCATCCCAAGCGTCTACCTGACGTTCTGTTCTGGCGACGTCGCTGCCAACCCTCAGGTCCTGCAGTTGGTTGTCAGGCTGGACCAGGGCCGGACCAGGACCCAGCTGGTGATGTCCCTCCACTGTCTCAAGTGGTGACAGCAAGTATCCTTCATCACACAAGCACTACCACACGCAAACGGATAAGAAACAGCAAAGAGATGCTGCTATCATGTTGCCATAGCAACATGATAGCAGCATCTCATCCCTGTGAGCACTGCAATACAAAAGTAAGAGTATAAGCCCTCTGACGGTGACCCGGTGAGCTTCACCTCGCACATCACACCGAGCGATCAGACGTGCACCGACAGATGGGATCCGCCACATCATTAGTACCCACAATCCACAGGGGCGGCCGCGGCACCGCCAGATTCTGATGAAGCTCCAAGCATGAATATTCATGGCTGGTTTTCTCTCCCGACAGTCCGATGGCAGCCATCGCCAAACGTCCGTGCAGCATATGTGCTGGATGTGGGTCCGTTCCTCTGCCAGGTTATTTACAGGCAGCAGACGGATGTTCTGGTGCCCGATGACCGTCCAGGTCAACATGTGATGTGGATGCAAATATGACTTCAGTCACACGCATGCTGACGTCATGGGGTTGTGTATCAATCACACGCCGCTGTCATGTGTCCACTAACCATTGTTAAACACGTACAGTTTCATGGGTTTCCTCTCAACATCAACTCTCAACTTCCAGAGGAAACTGGCTCTTTTTTCTGTCCTACGACAGCCAAAGATTGACATCTGAGGCGGACCTTCGCCTGCTCGTGCTACCTCAGCTCAGCTGTTACCGTGGCGATGCCCCTGACCACGTCTAACAGCTAATTTCCAATTTAGCCAGGAGAATGGGACCAGCAGAGAGGAGCGTGGTGCTTTCGCTGCTTTGGTAGTCTGCACCTTCCTCATTTTGTTTGCTGGCAGACATTTTAATCTTCTCCATTGATTGCTTTTCGCCTGCCTTGGCTGACAGCCTTACAGGCCCTAATCACAGGGCCGGAGTTTTATGTCACTGCTGTCCAAACACAATCAAGCGGACAGATTATGCTAATGCGTTCACATCAGAGGAGCAGCGAATGCCTCAATACTACCTTGGACCACAATCCCAGTCAAAGACGTTTGACAGACAATTCATTTTCTCCCGGCGATCCTCACCGCATCGCCTCGGATGTACAGACTGAGTGGTTCCTGCCTTTTAGGTGAGCAGATTGATGGTTCTGCTGGAGAGACTTTGACCTGCTCGTATAGTTGTTGTCATCAGGACAAATTGTCTTCCTTGTCACATGTATGTGGTCACCCTGCAGCAGCTGGAAGACATGGCAAGAATGATGGTTAATAAGGGATTTCTGACACAAATATTAAAGTACAACATTCACACTAGAGCGCTGGACTGGTTGGAACCAGTTCCCCTAATAAATCTCAGGGCTTTCATGGCAACTACAGTCAGACAGAAGCGGCAGGGTGAGAGCCAATGGTTGTCTGTCTCTATGTGTTGGCCCTGCCATGGACTGGTGACCTGTCCAGGGGGAAGGCTGCTGGGATAGGCTCCACCCTCACCACCCTGAACAGGAGAAGAGGGAGAAGATGGAGGGATGGATGGATGGGTGGATGATGGAGGGATGGAGGATGGATGATGGATAGAATCAGACACGTCGCCGGAACTACTTTCCTGACTGGGCGCCGTGATTTGACGCAGCACCTCCAAAGCTCCAGCTTAGCTGATGCTAACACTTCCGAACCCACTACCAGCCATTGGGGTAAGCTAACTAGCCTGGACCTGAGCTAGCTGATGCTAACACTTCCCACTAACTACCAGCCATTGGGCTAAGCTAACTAGCCTGGACCTGAGCCAACTGAGGCTAACACTTCCCACCCACTACCAGCCATTGGGCTAAGCTAACTAGCCTGGACCTGAGCCAGCTGAGGCTAACACTTCCCACCCACTACCAGCCATTGGGCTAAGCTAAGTAGTGTGACTAGAGAAAGGTCTCTAGCTTTTAGTCCACCTCTGGGGATGATGGACAATCAGAGTCTTCCTCTAAAAGCTGAGGTGCTCTGTAATCGTAGTGATGTCAGATGAAGATCATCAGAAGATCTAAACAAGTCTTTGTCTTTCAAGTGTGTGTGTGTGCGTGCGTGTGTGTATATGTATGTGTGTCCTGTATTTTTACACCATCAAACAGAACCGTGAACTCTTCTTGAAATATAATTTCCAGGCATTTCCTGCTGTCATTATCACAACCGCCATCTTAACCTCCGGTAAAAGCGATTCCTCTGAGTCAACAGACGAGCAGAAATCCCATCCTCCACATCTGTGGCGCCGCCGCCATGCTACACACCACTGCTGCTCAAAACTGACACGGCCCGAAGAGCCTCAGTTTCACACATCGCCATCATCATCACGTCTCCTCAGACATGAGCAGGGGTGTCAGAAGTCTCCCCAGACATGTTCTTGTTGGGTCTGTCAGGACGGGAGGCCCGGCTCCAGGCCTCCAGGAGACAGCCAGACAGCTCCTCCCTCCCTCCAGGAGGGAGGAGCTGTCTGGCAGGTCTCATCGTTTCTCATGAGCTGAGTTTCATCTCTCCGCTCCTCCGACCGCACTGACGTTCCTCCCATAGCTCAGAATCAGACGCTGGAGTACAGCGGAAACCAAGAGGCCCCGTATTAAAAGATGAGCGCACTTAATCATCAGCCGCCTAATAACAAATATGCATTTTTTATGTCTTTTTGTGATTTCTGGATATTTTATATCCTTCTAAAGCCCCATTTGGATGGGGATTTTTCTCCAGGCTTCACTGGATCATTTTAATATTCCATAGTTGGTGAGTTCTGCTGTCTGTCCATAAATTATCCTGAGAAAAGCTTTGCATCTCTGAAACTTTGTTCAGAAAGTGGTGGCAGTAGAGTTGTAGGCTGTGAGCTGAGAGTGGGGAGGAGGGAGGGGGAGGGGGAGGGGGAGGGGGAGGGCTGCGTGGCCTCAAATGTAAATGACATTTATTTTGAGAGCCGATGGCCGCGGCGTGAGGACGACTCCGAGTGAAAATGATTCATGCAGAAGATGAAAGCTTTAATGGCCTCAGTGGAAATGAAAGCTGGTCCCAGTGTCTCCACATTCAGCTGAGTTGATGGAGATTCTTGGAATGGCAAGAGTACCTGGCGGCGGGGGGGGGGGGGGGGGGGGGGTATCCTACTGTACCTCAGATGCCTGTCCAGTTTCAGCAGTACTGTGAGAGAACACCCTCATACTGCTAGCAAGTCCCCAGGTCCCCTCAAACCAGGTCTCCGGGAATGTCAGGACCACCTGCACTCACACGGTCCTCTTCCTTCTGGACCCTGGAAAGAGCCGAGGTCTGCAAGCGATGCCACCACCACCAGCAGTCCTCACCACCACCACCACCAGCAGTCCTCACCACCACCACCACCAGCAGTCCTCACCACCACCACCACCAGCAGTCCTCACCACCACCAGCAGTCCTCACCACCACCAGCAGTCCTCACCACCACCACCACCAGCAGTCCTCACCACCACCAGCAGTCCTCACCACCACCACCACCACCAGTCCTCACCACCACCAGCAGTCCTCACCACCACCACCACCAGCAGTCCTCACCACCACCACCACCAGCAGTCCTGACCAGCCTTGGTACACACCTGAACGCCAAGCTGCCCAGGATCGCTCCCCCAGTCCTCTCTGGTCCTCCCGGAGGAGATTTTCTTCTCTAAATCCATCAAACACCCCTCTGTGGATGCAGGCACGCTGTCACTGCTGGAATCAATGGTTTTTCTCCAGGCTGTTTTGTGATGCAATAAAATGATGACTTCAAAATGAGTTACAATTGATGTGATGAATTGATTGGCCTCTGGCTGCTGCTGCGCCGTAAACAAAATCCCTGCATCTTTTTGTCTGAACTGAAATAAATTTGGTTTGGTTCAGATCGGATGAGTGGTTCGGTTCGCCGTTCCTGGACTGTTTTTAGGAGAGTGAACCCAGCAGCCAGCTGGGCCCTGCAGGCTGCAGCGCACCGTGCGTGTTGAGAGAGCGTCGGTCAGTTTGGAGCAGTTCCTCGGGAGTCCGGCAGAGGGCGCGTTCACCTGACCTGCTGCAGCCCTCGAGCTCCCGGTAATGTTTGGCTCTGCTAACGGCGGATCCGGTCAGAGAACCTGAATAAATAAGTAGTAGTGTAAGAAGTAGTCCAGGTTCTCCGCTCCGTTCCCTGCGTCACTCCCCAGCAGCCTCGAACCTGCGGGCTTCGGGGACGTTAGTTTAGCCCTGGACGCCAACTGGTTCCGTTTGGGTGATCAGCCCCGGATGTTCCGATGACCACGGCAGCAACAACCACTCCGGTGCATGGATAAATCACCGTCATCGCTACGTCATTCTGGAGTTCATCAATTAACGTTACCTGCATCCTGTTTCTCACACTCTGGCAAGACAGAGAGGAGGGGAACTCTCCTGGTGGCCTGACGTTGGAGTTACATTCCCAATCCACTCCTGCTACTGCTACAGTCATGAGCTCATTACTACATTAAATGTATTTTGTGTCACATGTACCTGATCACGTGTGACGGCGCTGTGACTGACAGGCAGAGGCGAACCAAACGTGGTTCCCTGCCCTGGACTCTGTTCTCCATCTTCAGCTGCTTTGACTGCGTTGCTCGGCTCCCAGGCCGGTCCGAGGCCGTTGTTCGGTTCTGACACGGCAGCATGAACGGGGAAATAAATGAAAATGCTCCGAATGAAGTCTCGTGTGTTTGTGTTGCAGCGCTGCGTCTGGACAGCATCGTTCTTCCTTTGTTGCTGCGCTGTCTTTCAAGCACTTTTATGACACAGAAAACAGTCATCGACCGACTGCTGTTGAAAAAGAAAAATGAAGGTTTGAGTGTCCTTCGTGTTTCTTTGCCCCAAACAGCCAGCAGTCCCGTCCAGGTTGAACTCAATCATCCCCTAATTACACAGAAGAAGTTTTCACACTCACCAAAGGTGGGTTTGACCTTTTTTCGAAGAGTAAACACTCGTAACAGGAGAAGAGACGCCTTATCAGAGGCAACCTGACGGTGATGGACGAGCCCCAACTTTCTCCTCTTCTTCCACACCGGTTGATTTGCTGCAAAGCCGCGTTTCCTGCTTTGCAGCAAATCAGATGTTCAGTGAAAATATGCGAGGAGGCAACTGTGATAGCTCCCGCACGGGGGTTGGCGTGGCTCAGACGGGCAGCCGCTCTCACGTCAGCGGCTCTCCGCATGTGTGAGAAGCAAAGGGACATCGCTCGCTCCGGTTCAGACTCACAGACACGCCGGTTGACTCTGGACCAGCAGGAGCAGACACTCAAGACAAAGACCTCATCCGACAGCGAGCGGCCCTCGATCGCTCCACTCCAACATCCTGTGAACGAAACAGAAGTCATCAGCGGAGTAACTGAGCACGACTGAGCCGAATCATTAGCTGCAGCTCCAAGTAAACGAGTCACGGCCCAGGTATCAATATCGCTTTAGTCCTGCCATGTCGCTGCGTGAGCCGTTGAGGTCCAGAGGTTCGCTTGTGGAAACTTATGTTTGCTAGAATTTGAGATTTGTCCTCAGGGCGGAGGTGAGGAGAGCTGGGGGCAGGTCAGGCGGTCCTGGCTGGGCTCCAGGACGGGAGCAGCTCTGGTCTCTCCCTCCAGACTCTCAGCTCACTAGTTTATCTCTCAAGGGGTCAAGAGACTCTTAATCTTAAAACCATGGTTTTATCCGTCACATCGATAAGACAGCAGGCTCCGTTTCCACACAACTCAGTACGACAGTACCAACAGGGGCTGCAGTTTGAGGACAGAATCAGATTCAAGATTTCCTCTGATTGGATGAAACTTTTGGCATCACGTGGCGTTTCTCCTGGTAACTGTTCAAGGTCAAGATGTCACCAGCCTGGTGCGTCTGTCTGAGGAGGAGGATTAAGAATCTGTCTGATAAGGATTCAGCACCTGCTAACTCAGACACGTCTCATCTCTGCATCATCGACCAGCGCGCAGGATCAGTCCATTCAAAACATTCAAAATGTCACCTGCGAGTTGTTTCACCTTAAAATGCTTTGTTTCAGAGCCAGCATGGAGGTGGTGTGGTCTCGGGGGCAGGCGAGTGGAGGGAGAGGGGCCCTGTGCTGCCCAGCTGGTCTGTTTAAGCAGCGTTTTTGATGGCGAGGGACGGCGAGGCGGGTGGAGGCTCTCCCTCCCTCGTTCCACGCCTGAGCTCTCTGAATGTGTCTGTAGCAGGAACCATTCGTTCACAGAGACCCCATTGACCGGTCGGTGCTGTGAGACGTTTGAGAACCAGCATTGGACCCCGCAGGCTACTGTAGGTCTTGGGTTGCAACTTCCAACCCCGCCACTAGATGTCCCTCCATCCTAATTATGTCTGAAGCAGTCATGACTAATTAGCCTGCAGATACATCAGCTGATTGGTCTTCATAGAAACTGCGTCTCTTTCCCCTCAGCAAGTACCGAAGAGAAGAAGGCCACCTTTTACCCACTTTTCTTCCTTTTTAATTAAAAAAGCTCAATGAAAGGAGATGAGTTGGCTGATAGCATCACTACCTCTTTCCTGACCTCAATTTGGCTCTGCTCACCTCTGCAAATGAGTCTGGAGAGGCCGTCTGTGCATGAAAACCGGCTTTGTTACAGCGCGTCAGATTAATTCATTAAATCTGGCTGAGAGTTGTCTTTCTTGAATGTTTAGAATTATTCGAGCTGGAGCGCCGGCCCTGCTCAGGCGCCACTCATGGGCGTCAGTGGCTGAGGAAGCTGTGAAACGCCAGTGAGAACGAACAAAGATTGTAAAGGGGGTCCACACTCTTATGGACTCCAGCTGAGGCAGAGGAGACATGTGTCCCTCATCTTGCATCCTGCTGACCTGTCCTGTCCTCATTCGTTGCCCCTCATCTTAGCGCTGAACTGGACTTTGTCCATGTTTTGGGCTGGAGACCCAGCGGCCAGCAACCCCTCGCGCCGCTGTCTTCACTGATGGTTTTGACCTGCGCTGCGTTTTTTGGGATGTGGTTTGGTTTGCCAGGTAGATCAGGGAGAACTTTGTCATGTGAGCAACAGTGGAAGCTGTCATTGGCTGCTGACAGGCTGCTGCTGTTCCCACTGTGCACCTTTGTGGGCTCGACACACTTCAACGTCGTCATGTCACACAATGACAATAGGAAACCTCCTCAGCTCATGAGAGCAGAGAGGAGACTCAGCAGTGCCTCGGGAAAAGACAACGATCCACAAGAGTCTCTGCAAGCTCTGACCTGACGCTGGTCGCCTCAGAGCACCAGCGTCCCACCTGCCTGGGGAGCAGAATCAGACTGGCGGTCAGCGGTCCTGCGCCTGTAGCCCCTGCCTGTGCTGGCACGTCTCAGACTTACGGCAGGACACCCTTGGGACTTGATATCTGGACGACCCTGAACATTTAAGCAAATTCCGTTTAAGTCTTCACAAGTATTTCCACCGCCGAGCCTCCGTACCTGCGACGGAGAAGTGGAAGATTTCCTGCACACAAGACTTGAGTATAAATTTAGTCAGACGACCTGGTCGTGTCGTGAGTTGGGAGGGTGGTGGGTGAGAGAGGGCCGAGGCCCTGAGAAGCTCCTAGTGATGCATTAAGGGGCATCAAAGCTACACGGCGTGAACTGAATTCTCTCTCCTCGCCCCCCCCCCCCCAAGCTAAGGGCTAAGGGTCTCCACCTGCTGGTCTAAACATGAGGGACCTGGATCTGCAGAACTGCAGTGCTGCGGTTAATAATTTAACCAGATGAGCCTCCTAACTGACATGTGCCGTAGCGACCGTACCAACTAGTACACACTAGGGATCTGAGATGAAACATGACTCAGCACATTCTGACCTCTTTTCTATGAGGATCAGTTCTTTGAAACAAACCTGACGTGCTGCTACACAGAGGAGTTTCGTGGATCTGTGGCGGCGTCACACAGTGCGAGCGCCCCTGGATGTGCTGTGTGACCCCCAGCAGATGGAAGACTGGTGTCTTGGCTCGTGAACCTGAAAACCCTCTGAGGAGCGGTTCTAGTGGTTTAAGGTCTCTGTCATGCTTTAATCTCCCAATTTTCTGTTTGTTTCTTTGAACATGAGACACGGCGAGATAAAGAAGCACACTTCACACCTCTAATCGTGGGACTAGAGTGCCGTGGCCCGACTAGAGAGAAGAAGAGACTGAGCAGTTTGACTCACGTGCTACTATTCAGATGCGAGTACCAGCAGAGTGTCTGAACCAGTCTGAACCAGTCTGAGCCGCTGCTGCGTATTTGGAGAATTTCATGTCTGATATTTTTGTTCTAATCTAAAGGCTCTTATTCTCACGCACGTCGCTGCCACTTTCCACGCTCAACACCTCCACTCGAGGACTGAGCCGCACGAAAACAACGACAAGTCCTTCAATTCATCCATGATACAAGCGGGACTCAGTGACCTCGACCTTTGACCTCAGTCCCAGTGGACATTTGTGGCAGATGAGCAGTGATTCCCTCCAGGTTGCATAACCCCACTTGCCTCTCTTGTTTTGTAGGACATCGGACCCATCGGACCAGACAGGAACTGGAAGGGCATCGGCATCTCCCTGCTGGTTATACTGGTGGTGCTGTCACTCATTGGACTCTCCATCGTGCTCCTGTCAAAAGGCAAGACTCTCTTGACTTATCTGGACCCTTTTTGTCACTTCCTGTCTTATTTTGTGGTTCTGTCTGCCCTCATGCTTTGACGTTGCTGTGTCTTCCTGTCCTGGTTGGGGCCGATGCTGTGTTTGTCTGTCCGTCCTGAAGTGGCCCCTCCTTCAGTCAGCTGATCCTCATGTCTGATCCCCCCCCAGGTTCTTGTGCTCCTGACCTCAAACCGGAATCTGAGTTTTGGGGTTTCTGTCTTGCCCTTTTGGTTGCCAGAATTTGGTTGATGTTCAACTGCCGTCTCTTGTCTGGTGCTGTTGCTGCTCTCAGGTCCCGTCACTGTCACCAACGGCACGCCGCTGCTTGGACGATGACAGGAATTAATGAATTTGGGGCTGACAGAACACAAAGTTGCAGAATTTTCTGATGCAGGTGGCAGGCCTTCATTCCTCTGTGCAGGTTGTTGATAGCGGAGCTCTGACAGCTCGCTGTAGGAGGTTACAAGACGGGAAGCGAGATTAATTCTCACCAGGAGTTGAGAAAATCCCCCCATCCTCAGGTCTTGAGTGTGGCACTTTGATTGGGTGCAGCAGTCGTGTTGTACCTGCCGCTGAAACTCTCCAAACTGTGTCAAAGCTGCCCTGAACAACTGCAGAGGGGTGGAGGTGCTGCTGGCCAGTGCGACTGAGACTCTGCTGGGTGGAGGTCTGGTCGTGTGAGAGTCTCCTCAATAATCATTTTTGTACATTTTTGAACTTTGATGCCTGTCGACCCCCCGCGTTTTGTGATGTTCTTGGCAGCTTTTGACTGCTCCTTGTGGAAGTGCTGTTCACTTCCTGTCAAACTGACCTTTTTGTAGTCTCGCGACCGCCGCACATCTCAGACGTGTGTCATTTATCATCTCAGCGCTCATCACCTGGAAACACGAATCAGTGGAGTTGGTCTGTGCACGCCTGCGCTCTGTTCTTAAGCTTCAGTTGTGTTGTAAGACCTTAAAGTGACAGGAATGTAAGCGACATCCTTGGTTTGTCAGCGGTTGCCGTTCCACTCATCCCATCCCTTTGCTCTGTAGATGATGGAAGGAAAGCCTCGGGCTCTCAGTTGACGCTGGATGACATCTTTCACAGGAACTTCCAAGTACAGGATCCTGATGCCAAGTGGCTGAGTGGTACGTATGTCAACGCTCTTGGAGTTCCTCCTCTAAGATGGAGAGTCATGGGTTCTACATCACTCCAACGTGCACACAAAGGAAAGACAATGTCAAAGAAAGCTTTTAAATGCTTGTGTCTTAATGATAATTGCAAAGCTGAGCTGGAGGTTTGTGCTCCATGAGAGGAGCAGCACATGGAAATAATCCCGCTGGTTGTGTCTTGATCCGTAGGAACATCTAAGCTGTGCGGGGAGGTAGGTTATGGAACATCAACGTTGCTTCCAGGTGTTTTTTCTGCTTCAGTTTCCTCAACTAGGCAGCAGCAGAAAGAGGAAATGTGGAGCACCAGAGGTCGTGACCTGACAAGCCAGCTATCGATTTGTCGTCCTCAGGCAGCAGTGAGGGAGAAGAAGTGCAGTACCGACAGTCCCAGCTCTCAGCAGGACATCCAGCAGCTCCAGCTGACGCCAGCACACTCACAACTCCAAGCTCTTCTTCTCTACAGGTGGCACAGGAAGGAGGGATGAGGCAGGGATGAGGTGTTTACAGGGAGGTGGACTGTTCCACTGGACTGTTCTTCATGGACGATGGGTGGAGGTCTCTGTCAGCTGGGTATGGGGGGCAGCTTCTGCTGTGCTTCGGTGCTGCATTCAATGTCTGAATTCTCTTTTGGACATAAAAGCTGTTTATGGTTCAACAGACAAATGTTCTGCCTCCATCAATCCCTAAATCCACATGAGCGGGTTCTGCTGGGAGGGTCCAGGTCAGAGCTCGGAGGTTTGGTTCTGGTAAGGTCAGAATCAATGTTCACCACTTCAGGATGAGTTGGCGCTTTGTCCCTCTTGGCTGTACAACTCAACCATGAAGCTTTGATCATTTCTCCTCTGTGCCTTTTTTTTTTTTTACTCATTTTCCTTTTGCAATAATTCATTTTATATGCGATTGATTTTGTACAGCCTATAAACATGCAAGTGTTTTCCTCGAAGTGGCAGGAGCCTGTTAGAGGCCCGCCTTCACTGTTTCATTTTTATGTTCCTGTCATTACAATCCAGTTTTTGCTGGTCGTTGCCATGGCACCTGAGATTGATGCCCAAGTGCTCGTTCATTGACATTTACAAGACATGGGTCCCTGAACTGATTGATTCTGTCAGATGCATTAATGGACCCGGGACGGCCCTGGACGTCAGGCTTTGGTTTGGGATTAGAGGAAGAATTATCGCTGGCTCTCCTGAAAGTTCAAGTATAATCTGGTGGAGACAGATCCTCCCAAATCTGCCGGCTTGTTGTTCTGCCCTCTGCCGCCGCCGGATTTATCGTTCATCGTCATGGACTTGTTTACCGAGCAGAGTGGGAGTGGAGCTGCTGATGAGCTCAGTGTCAGCAGGCCTCCGTGAGAGTCTGTTCCTCCGAGGTGGGCAGGTGTTTGAGAATGTGGGACTTGAGAGGCGAAAGGTAATCAGAAACCTGGTGTCCCTCAGTTGTCAGTGGTGCTGGCGTGACAGGTGGGAGCTCCCAGGTGTCCAGCAGGAGAAAGACAAGAAGTCCAGAGCCCAGATTATCAAGTCAGGTGTACTGGTAGAGAACCAAGTCAGACCAAGAGTTCTCAGATGCCTCACAGGTAGAACAGGTCTAAAATCCCACCTGTTCAATGAACTGACACCCAACAGTTCCCCATGAGACAGAACACCCGAGACAGAACACCTGAGACAGCAGCGGTGATAGACGTCCACACGACAGTTACTTTGTCACTGTCTTGATTCTCTCACATTACCTGGTAGGGCTGGTGATGTCACTGCAGCGTCATGCAGCAGGTTTGCCAAGCTCCGCTGCAGCTTGGCAAACGGAGAGCAGTGCTGCCATGGATCTGCAGCTCCCCTGAATGAATGAATGAATGAATGAATGAATGAATGCACCTGTTCTGTGTACATGGCAGAGGAGGAGCTGACCTTTAGGAGCTGGGATGGAGACGTGTGGAGGGTGGACACCCAGAGCAACCGCACGCAGCTGCTGCTGAAGAACACCACCTTCGTGAGTGCAGAACCTTCGCTTCAGAAATGTGCAAGAATCAAGTTTCCAACATCAATAAGCTCCGAGCTTCTAGCTCCTTTATCATTGTGACTGAACTGTTAGAGGTTTTTAACCACCACGTCTTCAGCGTTGCCTTTGGGGGGTGAAGGGTTCAGTGGGTTGGCTGCTCCCGTCGCATGGTTGTGTCTTGTTTGCCATCAGAGAAACAATGGAAAAGGGAATCAAATCCGTTTCTCCTTCTTCCCACAGTCAACTTTTAAGGCCACAAAGTTTGCAGTTTCCCCTGATCTGAACTTCGTTCTTCTGGGATATGATGTCAAGCAGGTAAGGAGCTGTTAAAATTCAACTTGCATATATTCTGAGGGTGCTGTTTGGCTCGGGGCTGCTAAGACTGCAGGTCTGCTGTTCCTGAACTGAGGAGATGTGAGGAGCATAGCGCTCGACTCTGACTCAGGGAGTTCAAGTCAGCGGTGACGTGGCTGCAGGCTGCAGGTTTAGAAATACAGGAAGACGTCGACAAAGGGC
Source organism: Aulostomus chinensis (assembly GCF_037954235.1). Taxonomy (NCBI): domain Eukaryota; kingdom Metazoa; phylum Chordata; class Actinopteri; order Syngnathiformes; family Aulostomidae; genus Aulostomus; species Aulostomus chinensis. The sequence continues at coordinate 1,416,642 of NC_141331.1, read as the reverse complement.
TCGCAATCACTTACCTCAACTATGCCGGTGGCGAGCAGAGTTTCTATGAATCAAAGGAACAGTTTTCACTTGACCTGCTTCCCCTTCACCGCAGGGTTTATGTTGAACTCTCCCTGTTTCAGTCTAACTGGATATTTGTACTCTCTGGAATGATACTAGTACTGATACTACATTAGACCATGGTAGCACTGCAGTTGTAAATGTTGAGCCTGAATTATTCACCGCACTTCTTCATATTAGAGGCCTGAGTGTAGCCCAGGGCTGAGCCTGAAGGGCCGACCGCAGACGACCAGCTTGTATTCCTCACACCGCCTCTAACAGCAACTTTTATGGTCATTTTCTGTCGCCATTATCAACCGATGAGGTTGGAAACACGGATGCGACAATCAGATCTGCAGTCACTGATTGAACTTCTGCTGTGTGTGTGTGTGTGTGTGTGTGTGTGTGTGTGTGTGTGTGCACGTCAGCTGAAATTCCATCCATCCATCCACCGTCATCTTCCGCTTATTCCTTACTAGTAAGGGTCGCGGGGGGGTGGAGCCTATCCCAGCATCTACGGGCGAGAGGCGGGGTTCACCCTGGACAGGTCGCCAGTCCATCACAGGGCCAACATAGAGAGACGAACAACCATTCACACTCACACCTATGGTCAATTTAGAGAATCAATCAGCCTGGTCCCCAAATTGATGTCTTTGGACTGTGGAGGAAGCTGGAGTACCAGAGAGAAGAGCTGAAATTTTAAAAAATTAAAGAAAAAATATAAATAATGAAATAAAAACCAAGGCGTTCTGGTGGAGCAGTGGTCCTCACTGTGGCCCCCAATCAAGAAGGTTGTGGGTGGAGCAGTGGTCCTCACTGTGGCCCCCAATCAAGAAGGTTGTGGGTGGAGCAGTGGTCCTCCCTGTGGCCCCCCAGCAAGAAGGTTGTGGGTGGAGCCCCGGCTGCAGCACGGGGTCTTTCTGGGTGAGTCTCCATGTTCTCCCTGTTCCTGCTGGGTTCTCTCTGGTACTCCAGCTTCCTCCACAGTCCAAAGACATCAAGAGGGACCAGGTTAATCCAGACTCTAAATTGACCGTAGGCGTGGCTGGGAGAGCCAATGGTTGTCTGTCTCTATGTGTTGGCCCTGCCATGGACTGGTGACCTGTCCAGGGGGAAGGCTGCTGGGATAGGCTCCACCCCCCCGCGACCCTTACTAGTAAGGAATAAGCGGAAGATGACGATGGATGGATGGAAATAAAAACCCAGGAAATGACAAGGAATGTTCCAGCATGGATGTAGCAACATCCTTGAGATGATGATGATGAAATGGTTTGGCCCTCCTGGGCAGCTTGGTTCTGGATTGGTTTGTGAACGTGATGGTGATGCAGCTGATGGTTGTTGAGGCCTGCAGCTGGAACACGTCTGCTAGTTGCTGCTGGCTCTTCCTCTCGTTCCAGCTCTGTAACTCAATTCTTGGAGGTCCTGATGCATCTGCTGTCACTGGAAAGTGCACACCCTGAGTATGGAGAGAGAGATTTTTCCCCCACGGACCCTCAAAGCATCACCTCTGCGAACTGAAGAGAATCTCCCTGCAAGAACACAAACTGCTTCAATGAGAGAAACAAATTCAGGAGAGTTTTTAGCAGAACGACAGATGGCAGCGAGGCGGGAGACAATAACCAGCGAGACAACCATCACGAGGAAGACAGGAGAGTCAGCTGTTTTCCCTCCCCTCTGCAGTTTCATCAAGGACACCAGCGCAAAGTTCCAAGACTTTTTGGTGTAAACGGATCTGAGATGAAGGGACACGGACGTCCAGCGCCTGAATCTCCAACTCTGAGTTAAATGATCTGTCTGTTGGTGACGGCACGTCGTGGTGCTGCTGCTTCACTCACATCTCAATCCTCCCTCTGGTGCTCCACAGCGACGGGAGGCTGGGAGGTGAAGTCATACCTCACCAGACAAACAAATATGTTCCTTTCTAGCATGCCATGGTTTTATTTTTAAGGCTAAAAACATGGCATCGTGGCTGCAAGCTCCAGGCCGCAGTGTGCAGAGAGACTACAAACATGGCGTCAGGGATGTGTTGGGCTTCAGGACACGAGGACGTTTCAGACCAGCAGCGTGGAGCGGTTTTATGAATTTATTATATCTTCTTTTGTACATTCAGAAAGTGATCACCACTCACCTTGATTGTTTGGGAGATGAGTGCAACACCTTTACCTGTGACCTCTGACCTTCCATCATCCCGAGAGGGAGGAGATGATGACAACAACCAGGACAGCTCGCTGGGATGCACTGGGGAGAAAAATGTTGAGAAATGCAGAAATGTGTTTATTTTTTAAAAGAAAAGGAAATGTGAGTTCATAGTTTTGAGTCTGTTGACTGGAGGCATCAGAGGAACGGCCAGCAGAGGAGGAGTCGGCCTGTCCTCACCGCTGAACTCACATTTCTCACGCTGGTCACTTATCAACTGTTTGTCTGCTGCCGACGTGGGTTCATCGGGAGGTTTCCCCTGCCAGCTGTTCGCGACTCCTCACACGTCCAGCTGAGGCGTCGACGCACTCGAATCCCACAAGACTTTTTTTCATCATCACCTGTATTTCTTTTTGAAAGGAGAAATATAAGCAAGGAATAAGATGCTTCACACGTGAGGCCTCGCTGGCGTTGCATGATGGGTAAGCGCTGGTTTCTTTCACCGCGCCACTGATTCGGACCGAGCCCTTGAATGAGGCAGTAACACCTGGACCAGTGCGCTGCAGCAGCCTCAGCAGTTTCGAAATCCTCCAACAGCGTTAATACTCATCCGCTATTGTAGTACTGCAGTAATACAACGCATCTGCGATTGTTACGGCCGTCTCATCGCGTTCCAGCTGGAGACGAGTCCCAGCAGCTGGGGGGGGGGGGGCCGGGCCACCGCAGGCTCCTGAGGACGGGCGGAGGAGGGATTATCACAGCGATGGGCTGCTGCTCCACCATCATTTACATTCTAGCGTTTCAGCTTTTCTGTTGTGGCGGCGAGATTCTGCTGCTGGAATGATTTTCTTTATCTGCTCTGGGAAAAGCTGAGATGGAGCAGCAGGATATGAATGGGAATAATGTGCATTCATATGAATGATGTGATGAGACGGATAAATGAAGTGGATGTATCAGCTACGATGCTCGGTGCACAGCAGGCAGGATCAAACCGCTCCGTACTTCATGTTTTAAAATGCATCAGAATTCGCCAGTGTGGTGTTAAACCCACATTTAGTCATCGAACAAAAGGTTAAAATGTCTTCAGCTGGTGTTGAGAGGAGGGAACCGGACGTTCTACAGTGAGAACTTCCTTAGGCTCTGTGAGTCCTGTTGCCCTGTAGGTTCATGTCATCCATCCATCCATCCTTCCATCACCCATCCTTCCGTCACCCATCCAACCATCCCTCCCTCCATGTTCCCCCTCTTCTCCTGTTGTGGGTGGTGGGGGTGGAGCCTATCCCAGCAGCCTTCCCCCTGGACAGGTCACCAGTCCATGGCAGGGCCAACACATATAGACAGACAACCATTGGCTCTCCCAGCCACGCCTACGGTCAATTTAGAGTCTGGATTAACCTGGTCCCTCTTGATGTCTTTGGACTGTGGAGGAAGCTGGAGTACCAGAGAGAACCCAGCAGGAACAGGGAGAACATGGAGACTCACCCAGAAAGACCCCGTGCTGCAGCCGGGGCTCCACCCACAACCTTCTTGATGGGGGCCACAGGGAGGACCGCTGCTCCACCGGGCCGCCCCCCTCTCATCTCCTGTCTCCTCATTACCATCTATTAATAGATATGTGACATCAGCTTGAGTGTGGATATTAATGTGGATTTCTGGTTCTCAAATATTCAGGTGATTGTGTTGAGTGAGTTAATAAAAATCACGTTCAGTAAAAATCATGAACGAAGTGAAGTTTTAGAGTGATAACGCTGAGGTCTTCGAACACGTCAAATTGCAGAAGGTTACATCGTCGTTGTTTTCCTTTACTGAGGCGTCCGACAGCCATTGTTCTACTGGTCCGGTTCTTTTGTTCCTCCTCTCTACCAGTCCAGGCTGTATTTGGGTCAACATTCACACGTCTTGCATCCCTGCTGACAAGGAAGAGGATTTCCTGAATCTTAATGCAAGTCTGAGACATGGGTTAAAAATTGAGGTGTGCTTGTAGTCCAATAAGGTGTGTTTGTAGTCCAGCAGGAAATTAGCATGTCAGGGATGGCATGTTTTCGTAGTCCTTACAGAAATTAAGCACAGTCCTGATTTCAGAGGTTTCTACCAGACTCCCACAGATGTTCAACAACACAAACGTATTTCTGCGCTTTGGGCTCCTGTTGCCACTCTGTCATGACCAGCTTGGCTCGATCACTTCGTCAGCGGGCAGGTTGCTACTTGCTAGTTTGCTCTGAGATTGTTGGTGTTTCATGTTGTGAAGGGGACTTTGAAACCAGCACACAGAAGGCAGAAGAGGAGAATGCTAAGTGAAATAAATGCTAGCTTTCCCCTGCAGCACTGCTCAGTGGACGGCCAACACATCAGTCAAGGCAGAACACGTGAGTCCAGTTCATCAACGCTGAGCACACATTCAGGTATTTGGTGTTGATTTGATGGGATTGACAGGTGATTTCCACGCGTCTGGACATTGTAGTTCTGCATGAGAACGACTCCTTCATTTGTAGCCTGATTAATGTGAAGAAGACAACCCTGTCTCCTGAGGTCTCCAACACAGCACAGTCACTGCGACTGTCTCCTCGTCCTCAGATGCGTTCGCCTGCTGACGGTTCCATCAAGGCGCCGTCACAGACCTGTCACCCATGACGACTGTCTGCGGAATGCTGCTGTCATTTTGTTTTGAATGAGTAGAAGAAGAGCGGCGACGCTCCGTTATATCTTACCTTCCTGACGATTTCTCGTGTGTGGTGAAGCTGGAGGCCTCCAACAGGAGTGAAGGCTGACATGTGGACGCTCACACGCGTGCAGGTGTTCATCTGTGAGCTGTGTGATGGAATGTGGTGGTCATTTCATCCCAGGTGTACACGCAGTGGTCACCCCACCCCTGTCATCCACCCACACAGCTTTTCTGTCTTCTTGTGCCCAGACACACAACTCAGGGGAGGGAACATTGGTGCTCGTCAGTAATGGAGTGTAAAGGTCTTCATGTGTGGTTTCAGGTGTACCGGCACTCCTTCCTGGCCTCCTACCTGATCTACAACCTGTACACCAGGTCAGTCCTGCAGCGTTTGGTCCATTTTGCTTGAACATGTTTTTTCTGACTAGTGAACGGATCACAACTGAGAAACATTCAGGTATTTATTGTGTTTCAGATTTTGGTCCTAAAATCACACACATGCAAGCTGTCCATGTGATTTCATGAGATGACAAATTCATAAACACCTCATTTCAGGACTTTTCATGTGTCTGTGTGTCCTGACTCTCCACGTGTCCTTCAGCGGACTTGCAAATGCAGCTGACAGTCACGTTTGACCTCATCTGTTGGTTCCAGCTGTTCCAGTTGTAAAGAGCAAGCTTCAGTCCAGAGGATGTTTGTAGTCGCTGAAAGTAAAACTGTTCTTCTTCTCCTGTGTGACTGTCTTCATTGTGGTGTGCTTGAACCAGAGAGGTTCTGGAGCTGAATCCTCCCGAGGTGTCGGACTCTGTCCTCCAGTTTGCTTCGTGGGGCGTTCGAGGGCAGCAGCTGGTACGTAGTTCACTCAGACAAATCCACCCTCGGCTGTTTGCATGATTCACCTAATGACTCAGTCTTGAGACGTTTCATTCTGGAGGAAAATTCAGCTCTGAAAGTGTTTATCCTTGAACCACCTGAGCCTCAACTCAGCCTGCGGTGTTCTTATCTCTGTTGGTTCTTCTGAGTATGAGATGAGTCCTTGAAGTGAACACAGTTCTATGGACAAACGTCTCACCGTTACGCTCTGAAGGTCTCGGCCTTTCGTTTGCAGGAGTGCAGTCTTTTAATCATGTTAATCATGAAGGCCCACGGATGAACAGAGAGATGTTTCTTCCACATTCAGTTTGCAGCCTACAGAAAGCTGATACTTTGATAACAGCGCCACCATGGGACCAACAGGTCACATGTAAAGTTTCTCTACACCTGATGTGCACCTGAGGTCCACCTCTCCGGTCCTCACTAACAGGAGGACTCAGCTCACTAAGACGTGTTTCCCTCCTCCATCGCTTCTTAGTGACTCCAGACTGCAGGAAGAACCAGCCACGTATGTTTAGCTTGAAGCTAACGGAGACTGATGCTAACAGCAGCTAAACTGACCAGAAACGTCTGGTCACCAACTCTCCAGGGGGTCTGGTAGAGTCCTGGTCTCCTTGATCCAGCAGGAGGATCAGGGATCCACCAACACCTGGACTGGAGATCAGAAGGAACTGGAACCCCTGTGGTTCAGCACGTTAGTGTTCGTTAGGAGTTCTACTTCCTTTGTTCACATCAAAGTGTGAGTGCATCCGTTTCCCAGTTTAGACGATTGAATATGCTGACTGCATCTGGACAGGCGGCGTTTCCTCTCTGAGGTGGATGTGGCCCTGCTCCCCTCTCGTGTCGGACGTCAGGTCTACTCACAGAGCTGACGCTGGCGGACGTCCCGCCGCACTCCCACCATCAGACTGGAATGCGCTGAACAATCAGTGCATTCTTTTCTGCGGTGCAGACGAGCAGAGCTGTGACGTGTTCGCTCTCCTCCTGGGGGTGTGCACCTCCCCTCAGATGGCCTGCAGTGGTGCTCATCGCTCATCAGCTCTGGCTGCACGTTGGTCCTCTTATCAGAGGAGTTGAGCTCTCACCCTGTTTGCTTTGATCAATGAGCCCGTTGTCTGTTTGATATCAGCTCCCCAGGACTTCTCCACTCCTTTTCCTCACTTCCACAGAGGTGATTCGTCACCGTCGTCCTGGAATAGCGATCTCATTTCAGGATGAGAGCAACGAGAACCAAACAAACGGGAGGAAATGCAAATATTGGAAAGAATTTAGATACGCCTGCTGAAAAGCCAACGAGCTGCAGTCTGTCTGATAGCACATACGTGTGCATTTATATATATATATATATATGTGTGTGTGTGTGTGTGTGTGTAAATGTCAGTGGGTCAGACACATTTTCCTGCCTGAACTCCCGCTGGCCCCACAGTCTACAGTAACTGTACTACAATACTTCATGCCTATATGGCCTTTTGTCCCACAGATGTACATCTTTGAGAACAACATTTACTACCAAACAGACGTCCAGAGCAGCTCGTGGAGGCTGACGTCCTCCGGCCAGGACGGGGTTGTCTTCAATGGCATCGCTGACTGGCTGTATGAGGGTGAGCGAGCGCTGCTGGCTGGGGGGGGCAAAACTCCAGCAGCTGGAAACAAGCAAAGCATCTGGAATGGTAGACAGTAGAAATGTGGTCCAGGATACAAACCGCAGCAAATGTAATGCTTCCCTGACATGTGGACTGTCTTTGACAAGTTAGTCAACTAGAAACCACGCTGTCCTGAACAAGCTGCTTCCTGTTTGCTGATGTGGTTCTCCTGCTCTTCAGAGGAGGTGCTGAACACTCAGGTGGCCCACTGGTGGTCACCTGACGGCTCCAGGTTAGCCTACCTGACCATCAATGACTCGCTGGTCCCCAACATGCTGCTGGCCCGCTTCACAGGCCCTCTGTACCCCCGGGGGAAGGAGTACCCCTACCCCAAGGTGAGACTGCTAGTATTAGTACAAGCACATACTAGCCAACCAGGAAGGGTCACCACCTACATCAAGATACACAACAGCATGGAGCAATGGAACATGAAAGAATGTGGACTATCAAATAGGAACAAATTAATAGAGCTGCATCAATTAATCAGTCGTCAATCAGAATGAAATTAACGATTCTTATCACTGATCTATCATTTCATTCTGTTTCCACTCAACAGTATCAAAGATTAATGTGTTTGTCATGAGAAAAACGACGGGACAGCTCTGAAGTGTCCCTGGGGTCTGTGGGAACTTTGACGAGCATTTTTCACATTTCTGACTTTTAATCAACTGAAGCGCACCTGCAGTCAGAACGAGATCAGGAGGACACGCGCTTCCCTCCGCTGATGAGGTTCAGCATCTAGTCAGGACGCCACCAGGGCTTCTCACTAGGGAGGTGGTCCAGGCAGACCCAGGACCAGGTGGAAGGTCCCCAGCTCCACACTGGCCTGGGAACGCCTCGAGACCCCAAGTCAGAGCTGGTCCCTGTGGCCAGAGACAGAGAAGTCTGGGGTTCCCTGCTGGAGCTGCTACCGCCACGACCCAAACACAAGCAGGGGAAGACGGATGGATGAAAGTCATGCCAACGGCCATTGAAAGCATTGTTTTGCATCACCCCAGCAAGTGTCCGCTGACTCAGCTGAGTCTCTCTCTCCTGTTGGATCCAGATGGGTCAGGTGAATCCCACAGTCAGACTCGCCGTCGTCACTCTGGACGGCAGCTCCCAAACTACGGAGATGACACCTCCTGCTACCTTTGAGAGCAGGTAAACACGTGAACACAGATTTATATCCACGCTTGTACGATCAGTTCTTCTCGACTCCCATCCCTCGATTTACCCAGTGATTACTACATCACCATGGTGAAATGGCTGACCCAGGACCAGCTGGCAGTGCGTTGGGTGAATCGAGCTCAGAACACATCGAGTCTCTCAAAGTGTGACGTCATCACAGGCGAGTGCACAAAGGTGAGAATCTCTCGACACTTTCCACATACGGCTGTTTGGAGTCCGTATACTTGCATATCTGACATCATTTCCTGCCTGCGTTCCCTGGTGCCTGTGCGAAGCTCCTCCCTTTTCATTTTTGGGCCGGTATTTTTCTCAGTTATGTTGAAAACGGAACTTTTTGAAGTTCCAACAGACCATGGACAAAATGCTATAAACAACATGCTAACAGGCAACGAGAGGCTACTGCTAGCTAAGTGGTCCATGTAGATGTCCCACATGTCCAGGTGATCATGTGTCGGTCCATCATCTGCCAGGGATGTCCTCAGTCTGAGATTCCAGGCACCAGACGTCCGCATGAAGGAACGAGGTGATAATGGCCCACAAATGTTGAGTCCAGAAATGGTGACTTTATCTCTTCCATGCAGAGACACGTGATGACATCAGAGGCATGGCTCGATCATCAGGTGAGTGTCTTCAGTGTGACGGCTATCCTCTGGTGACACCCTCCGGTGGCTGTATTTGTTATTGCAGGATCAAAGGAGGAGCTCCAGAAACTGTGAGTCCACAACGGACGAAGGGTGGTCGGGTCAGCAGCTCTCCATCTCCGTGGTGGGATCATGTGGTCCTCACCATAAACGTGCTCATGACAAGGTCTCTGAGGAGGGCGGGGTTTAGGCTGCTGCGATGTCACAGTGACACTGACCCCTGACCACCAGCTTTTTCTCAGGTCACTTGAAATTTTGAGAGCGTCCTGAGATATCACATGAACAAGACGAGCTGGAGTGCTCCGATGTTCCGACGCTACATCTGAATATGAATCTTCCAGTGGCGTTTTTTTCTTCTTCTTACATTTTATGTGTCATACGCCATTGAGGTTTTATCTGGACAAATAAGTAGACATGAATGAAGTACTTTATCAGAACAGAAGTCGTAAGGTTTCATGTTGTGAGTTGTCAGAGGGGAGTTTCGATCTTCTGTCTGTCACTCCAAGACTCAGCAGTCAGGTATGAGTGACGTCAGAACAAAATCAGAGGCAGCGGTGAAGCTTGGAGGCTCTTGAAGTTCTTCTGATGAACAGGGTTCTGCATCGAGGATGACAAAGAAGCGGGGACGAAGGACAGACAATGTCAGTGCAGGACAAGCATGAAAAACAAACCCCCCTGAAACTCTGTTGCCTTGTTGAGTTTATTGGAAACTGCATGCCAGGTGATGCTTGAGAGTGAAGAAACCAAACAAGATTCTGAAGCGAGCGAAAGGTTCCAGCCTGCATGAAACAGTAAATTTGCTGTCTGTCTTCTGTTTTCATTCCTAGAACGAGGAGCCGTTTTTTTCAAAGAACGGTTCAATAATCTTCATCACGATGCCGTTAAAGCACAGCGTCCTCGGAACGTTCAACCACATCACCAGGATCTCAGACCAAGTAAAACCACCAACTTCTCTCAAAACGCAAACCTCTGTCTGTCTACTTGGAGCAAGTTCTTAGTAGAAATACTACAAGAACTACTAGAGAAGCAGTAGAAATTTACCATGAAATGAAAATCGTGTCTTCTTCTCATGAACATTGAAGATCTGTCTCCTGTAGTCAGAGATGAGGCTCGGCTCCACTCGGCTAGGCTGTAACTAAAGTCACATATTGGAAATGAAAACATGTGTGCTCACCTGTAGGAGCAGGCAGGGCAGGTGAGCTCCCGCTACATACCATGTCTGGTCTCTTGTGTTTTATTCATGCTCCTACTTCCTGTCTGAGGGTCAAGAGGTCAGTCTTCGCCACCTGACCTCAGGAAGCTGGGAGGTCTCTCAGATTCTGGCCTACGATGAGAGTACTAACTCAGTGTAAGTGTGAGGTACAGCACGATCTGGTGGGGCGAGAAGCATTGGTGGTCATGCAATGATTAGGAACTTTGTTTTCCAGTTATTACCTGAGTACCGAGGACGGTGCGACACAGCGTCAGCTGTACAGGTACAGCAGTTGCTTTGGTTGCGTCAGAAGTGAACGACACACAAACATTCATTGAAGAAACATGGGAAATAGCAAACGTTGCCAGGAGACCATGTTAGAATATAGCCGCTTAGCTTAGCTTAGCTTAGCTTAGCAAAGCTAACAGGGAGAAGCCCCTGTACACACTCAACAGGGGCTTTGAAAGACAACAGGATTGTTTAGTCGAGTATTCAAGAATATTGAAATGTGTTATCTTTAACCAGAGGGTTCTCGAGTGTTCTAAATCTGTTCTCCTCCAACAGGGTCTCGGCTGTGGATCCGCTGCAGAAGCGATGCCTCACCTGCTCCCTCTTCAGGCCTCAGTGCAGCTACTACGACGCTGTCTTTAGCCCTCGCTATCAGCAGGTTCTTCTCCACTGTCGAGGTACTAGACACTAGTTAGAGAGGTGTGATGACAAATACTGACTTGATGACACAAGAATGATGCAGCTAAATCAGAACGTCCTGCAGGGCGGGACAAAACCAAGCAGAACATATTGACGGCTGCTAAATTTCAGGTCAGATCTGTGTTCTCCCGTGATGGACGCACCAGACCTGACGGGTCCGGAGATCTTGTGGCTTTTACATGAATGTTTTCCTCAACTAAAGCTCTGATTGACTGCAGGTCCTGGAGTACCACAAACTTCTCTGCACAGACTCAGTGACATGAACAGTAAGTATTCAACCTCTCTGCAGCTCCCTAGCCTGGTCAGCCCGCTCGCATCATGGCGTCACTGACATGGTGAAGAACACTTCATTACACGTTTTTGACCTGTGCAACTTGAGAACATTGAGATTTCCTCAATGTGTCATGTATTTTTCAGACATTCATCAGGATTTAACTGATGATGAGTTTGTTGCCAGTGTGTGTTTCCTCCACTCATTCCTCGTCTCCACAGACCTCAAGATTCTGGACAGAAACGCAGTGTTGACGGAGTCGCTGAGCCAGAGAAAAATGCCCAAGAGGGAGAAAAGAATCATCCAAATCAACAACTTTGGTATGCAGTCAACAGGTTTTAGCACCCATTCACAAGTACCAGGTTGTAATCATGATGCTATTTTAGGGTTCATGTATAGTTTAGGGTTAGTTTGAGTTACATTCTGGTCATCTTATCCTTCTGATTAGTCAAAAGAAAGTAATCACATTTATTCAATCTTTACAGTCCCAGGACTCATTTCCATCCATCCTTCCATCATCCATCCATCCATCCTTCCATCATCCATCCATCCATCCTTCCATCATCCATCCATCCATCCTTCCATCATCCATCCTTCCATCCATCCGTCCATCCATCCATCCATCCATCCTTCCATCATCCATCCATCCGTCCATCCATCCATCCTTCCATCATCCATCCATCCATCCTTCCATCATCCATCTATCCATCCATCCGTCCATCCATCCATCCATCCATCCATCCATCCTTCCATCCATCCGTCTATCCATCCGTCCATCCATCCTTCCATCATCCATCCATCCATCCTTCCATCATCCATCCATCCATCCTTCCATCATCCATCCTTCCATCCATCCGTCCATCCATCCATCCATCCATCCTTCCATCATCCATCCATCCGTCCATCCATCCATCCTTCCATCATCCATCCATCCATCCTTCCATCATCCATCTATCCATCCATCCTTCCATCATCCATCCATCCGTCCGTCCATCCATCCATCCTTCCATCATCCATCCATCCATCCTTCCATCATCCATCCATCCATCCATCCATCCTTCCATCATCCGTCCTTCCATCATCCATCTATCCATCCATCCTTCCATCATCCATCCATCCGTCATCCATCCATCCATCCATCCTTCCATCATCCATCTATCCATCCATCCTTCCATCATCCATCCATCCGTCCATCATCCATCCTTCCATCATCCATCCATCCATCCATCCATCCTTCCATCCGTCATCCATTCATCTATCCGTCTGTCCATCCTTCCATCATCCATTCATCCTTCCATCATCCATCCATCCATTCTTCCATCATCCATCCATCCATCCTTCCATCATCCATCCATCCTTCCATCCATCCATCCATCATCCATCTATCCATCCTTCCATCCATCCTTCCATCATCCCTCCATCATCCCTCCATGTTCTCCCTCTTCTCCTGTTGAGGGTGGTGGGGGTGGAGCCTATCCCAGCAGCCTTCCCCCTGGACAGGTCACCCGTCCATGGCAGGGCCAACACATAGAGACAGACAACCATTGGCTCTCCCAGCCACGCCTACGGTCAATTTAGAGTCTGGATTAACCTGGTCCCCTCTTGATGTCTTTGGACTGTGGAGGAAGCTGGAGTACCAGAGAGAACCCAGCAGGAACAGGGAGAACATGGAGACTCACCCAGAAAGACCCCGTGCTGCAGCCGGGGCTCCACCCACAACTTTCTTGCTGGGGGCCACAGTGAGGACCACTGCTCCAACGGGCCGCTGGGACTCACTTCCTTCGTCTGTCAACTGACTTCAGCATTCATGATTTTTGCTAGCTAGCGTTAGCTCTCCAAACACCAAGGCCAATCACTGGCTCAACTTCGGAGGTGACAAATCCTTCGTCATGTTATTACTATGGTGTTACTAAACAGTCTCTCAACACTCGAACCTCCAACACTGACGCTACAACCTCACACCAGCTCTCTGACCACCTGAGGCCGATGGCAGGAAACTTGCTACGTATTTGGAACTAAAAAAGTGCTGAGATGAGAGGCAGGAGCTCTGATCACAGAGCTGACAGCCTGTTTCTGCTTTCTCATCCAACCCAGGGGAGAGCGGCGGCTGTGATTGGTTCTCCTGCGAGGAACGCAACCTATCACCTCTGAAAAAGAGAACAAACCATCAAAGGTTCCTGCTCAAAAGTTACAACAGCCCTCATTTTGATGCAAGAAGTTCATACTCGTCTTATTTAGTGGAGGGAGAGTTGTGTGTTTCTCCAGTACAGGATACAAGAACATGTACTTTGTTACTGTTCAGTACTGCGTCAGTGAAGGACCAAGTTCAGCCTCAAATGAGGAATGTACCTTCAGCAGTGATGGAGTCAAACCTGAGCAGCAGCGCTGAGCTTCTGTCAGTTAAAGGTTGTTGGTTCTGAATGTTGTTCGCAGGACTTCGTCTGGAGTTGATCATCCCAGTTGACTTGGAGGAAACCAGCGAGTACCCACTTCTACTGGTGCTGTAGGTCATTTTATATTCGCTCTTTAAAAGAGACTCATTCAGAACGTTGACTACTTTGTTCTCTTTGTACTGAAATAACGAGGCTTGGGAGCCTTCAGGACAGTGAGCAACTTCTGACCCAGGACTCAGAAAAATACTGTAAATACATGAGGAAAAAGGAAAAAATCCATCTCAAACTAGTTTTTCTTTATTCAGTCTAAGTCAGAACTACCTGGTAACCACTGGTCAGAACACAATTATTGTACTGTCATAGTTTTGGTTTTGAACCATTTTTATTGGAATTCTGAGTCCTAACCCTGTTCTCTCATAGTGACAGCGCCCCCGGTGGTCAGAGTGTGAGCGACCGCTTCAGTCTCAGCTGGGACTCGGTGCTGGTCAGTTCAGACAACGTGATCGTGGCTCGTCTTGACGGGCGGGGCAGCGGCTTTCAGGGCCAGAGGGTCCTGCATGAGGTCCACCAGAGACTGGGGACGGTTGACGTTCAGGACCAGATCACCATTGTTGAGTAGGTTCCATTTGTATGTGCCCTCGTAGCCACAGACATTCCTAGAACATACTGAGTGAGGAGGTGTGACCCGGCTATGCTAACAGCTCCCTGGAGGAGGTTCACTGCAGGTGATGCTGCTGTGCTCCTTTAAATATCTCACTTACTATTTTCCAGGCATCTGATCAGGCTACCCTACATTGATGGCAGCAGAGTTGGAGTTTATGGAAAGGTAACGTAGTATCTGTGTTCTATTGTGTAGAAGTACACCTTAGCTTACTGCTTTTTAAAGCTGTTCTACTAATTGTGTTTGCAGGCATATGGAGGCTTCCTGACATCCCTGCTGCTGCTCTCCTACAGCTCAGTGTTCAGGTGTGGAATCGCTGTTGCTCCCATAACCAACTGGAGACTTCACGGTAAGAAGCCTGACATATGGTTGTAGTCCAACAGGACATTAGCATATCAGGCATGAGGTATGGTTGTAGTCCAACAGGACGTCGGGCATATCAGGCATGAGGTATGGTTGTAGTCCAACAGGACATTAGCATATCAGGCATGAGGTATGGTTGTAGTCCAACAGGACGTCGGGCATATCAGGCATGAGGTATGGTTGTAGTCCAACAGGACATTAGCATATCAGGCATGAGGTATGGTTGTAGTCCAACAGGACGTTAGCACATCAGGCATGAGGTATGGTTGTAGTCCAACAGGACGTTGGGCATATCAGGCATGAGGTATGGTTGTAGTCCAACAGGACGTCGGGCATATCAGGCATGAGGTATGGTTGTAGTCCAACAGGACATTAGCATATCAGGCATGAGGTATGGTTGTAGTCCAACAGGACGTTGGGCATATCAGGCATGAGGTATGGTTGAAGTCCAACAGGACGTTAGCATATCAGGCATGAGGTATGGTTGTAGTCCAACAGGACGTTAGCATATCAGGCATGAGGTATGGTTGTAGTCCAACAGGACGTTAGCATATCAGGCATGAGGTATGGTTGTAGTCCAACAGGACATTAGCATATCAGGCATGAGGTATGGTTGTAGTCCAACAGGACGTTGGGCATATCAGGCATGAGGTATGGTTGTAGTCCAACAGGACGTTGGGCATATCAGGCATGAGGTATGGTTGTAGTCCAACAGGACGTTGGGCATATCAGGCATGAGGTATGGTTGTAGTCCAACAGGACGTCGGGCATATCAGGCATGAGGTATGGTTGTAGTCCAACAGGACATTAGCATATCAGGCATGAGGTATGGTTGTAGTCCAACAGGACGTTGGGCATATCAGGCATGAGGTATGGTTGTAGTCCAACAGGACGTTAGCATATCAGGCATGAGGTATGGTTGTAGTCCAACAGGACGTTGGGCATATCAGGCATGAGGTATGGTTGTAGTCCAACAGGACGTTAGCATATCAGGCATGAGGTATGGTTGTAGTCCAACAGGACGTTAGCATATCAGGCATGAGGTATGGTTGTAGTCCAACAGGACATTAGCATATCAGGCATGAGGTATGGTTGTAGTCCAACAGGACATTAGCATATCAGGCATGAGGTATGGTTGTAGTCCAACAGGACGTCGGGCATATCAGGCATGAGGTATGGTTGTAGTCCAACAGGACATTAGCATATCAGGCATGAGGTATGGTTGTAGTCCAACAGGACGTTGGGCATATCAGGCATGAGGTATGGTTGTAGTCCAACAGGACGTTAGCATATCAGGCATGAGGTATGGTTGTAGTCCAACAGGACGTTGGGCATATCAGGCATGAGGTATGGTTGTAGTCCAACAGGACGTTAGCACATCAGGCATGAGGTATGGTTGTAGTCCAACAGGACGTTAGCATATCAGGCATGAGGTATGGTTGTAGTCCAACAGGACATTAGCATATCAGGCATGAGGTATGGTTGTAGTCCAACAGGACGTTAGCACATCAGGCATGAGGTATGGTTGTAGTCCAACAGGATGTTAGCATATCAGGCATGACAGGTTCAGTTTATCAAGATCATCTTCACTAATGAACCCCTCTGATGATGCTGGCAGCCTGAATGCAACCATTAACCCTGCTAAGCTAACGTGAGCCTTTGAATGTGTCTACTGATGTTTATTTCAGTTTTACGATTCATTCTCGCGTCGCTCTGCAGATGTGAAACGTGTCACTCTGTGGTGTAAATCTGTCACCAAGCGTTTGTGTTCATGCCTCAGTCGTGGTGAAGGAATTCGGGTTGACACAGCAGAAGTCCAGCACATCTCAGAACGATGAATGAAGAGGAGCAACATTAATTATCTAATTTTCTATTTGTCACATCAGATGTAGACGACAGACTGAGATACTGTTGTCATGGCTGATGCCCTCACCTCCTCTCCTCAGGGTCAGCCTCCTCGGAGAAGTACTTTGGCTTTCCAGCAAACGAGGATCACATGGACCAGGTTGGACTCTGTTGGACCGGATGAAACCAGCTGCTGTCTGTCTGTGGAGGCTAATTGTTGACTGTCTCTGGCAGATTTCCAGTGTCCTCAGTAACGTCACAGAACCGAACCCACTGAAGTTCCTTATTATCCACGGAACAGCAGATGGTGAGTGTGGGTTTGGGGGGGCAGCTGTGGCTCAGGGGGGCCACTAATCCGTCCCCAGCTCTCCTCACCACGTATCAGTCCTCGGGAGACTGAGCTGCTGATGGTTGTACCGGCAGTGTGTAGTGGGTACTTTGGATAGGTGAAGTCAACAAAGACGGATACAAATACACACAGGTGGACCTCAGTTACACCTGTGGCTGATCTAGCACCCCCTGTGGTCAGTCAGGGCCGGTGAAAGCCTGAACGCCTCCATGTGACCACAGTCTCTCCTCTTCCATTGCAGCGACGGTTCATTTCCAACACTCTGCTGAGCTGGTGAAGCTGCTGTCAGCCTCCAACACCAACTACACCCTCCAGGTGACGGTCCATGGCGGCACACCGAGTCAGCTGACTGGGATTGCTCAGGGTTTCCCTGTACTCACTTCATTAAACCAATAAAATCTCAGGTTTTATGTGGCTATCAGAGCCTGGTAGAAACCTTTGACTCATTCCTGTACCTGTAAAAGATGGTGATAGGACATCAACACGCCGATATCCTCCTGAGGAAGACGCCGCAGCGTTTGTATAAACCGCAGGAACCTGAATCAGGCCGTAGTGACACAAGCCAGCAACCACGAGGACGTGAAGTGAGACGTGGTTCACCTTCATCACTATAAAGTCCAGAGTCAATGAATGAGTGAATCAGACCAACGGAGTGAATGAATGAATGTAAGCTCCATCTGGAGTTTAGACGCTTGTTGATCTCTGCGGTTGAACATCCCCCCCCCAAACACACACGCACACACTGACCTTTTGGAAGTTACCCATGAGCCCTCAGCAGGGCTGTGGACGGTTGGCCAGGTGGAAGAACAGAGATTGTTTTGGCCTTTTTGTGGGATTTGTTGACATTTTGAAGCACGTTTGACTTGGAATTGTGTTCTGTAAAGAGTGTGTGTGTGTGACCTTTAGGGGAAAGACATCTTAATGATGTCATGTTCCTCTCTGTAGATTTTCCCAGATGAAGGTCATACGATGGCTTCGGTGAAGAGCCGCCGCTACATGCTGACCTCCATCCTCAGCTTCTTCAGGAGCTGCTTCCACCAGGAGAAGGTGGTCACTCAGCCTCCCTTGAAGGAAGAGGATGAGCACCACTAAAGAGCTGTGAGTGTGGCGCTGAAGAGGAGACGGCGCCGGCGGTGCAGTTTGGTGTCAGGAATGATTGTTGTGTTGTTGCTGTAATCTACTGCTTCAGGTTCTCATTCTCGTCTGGTCACCGTTTGTCATTTGAAGCATGGAGATGGGTTTTTCCCTCCTCCAGAGCTCAGGAGGGCGGAAAGAGACGTCTGGTCCTCAGATGTCTTCAGACCTCACGACACCTGAGAACCCTTAGAACAGTCAAACTGGTACTTCACCCAAGAAGTGTCTTTCAAATACTCACCAACAGGAGTACTCAGCTCACTAAAAAGTTTTTCCCTCCTGCATCATGTCTTAGTGATTCATGAGTGCAGGAGGAACCAGCCACGTATATTTAGCGTGAAGCTAACGGCGGCTGTCAGCTAACAACATTAAAGTAATCCAGTAACGCAGCTGAACCACCTCGATCTCACTGGTTCTTGGTGGCACTAAACTGTTAGTGTTGTACTTCGGTTTTAGTCTCAATCAAAGTGACGTAAAGGAGATATTTTATTGTTATTAAATATTTTAGCTGTTGTTAGGCGTCAGCCTCCGTTAGCTTCAAGCTAAATATACCTGGCTGGTTCTTCCTGCATTCATGAATCACTAAGAAGTGATGCAGGAGGGAAAAACTTTTTAGTGAGCTGAGTACTCCTGTTCGTGAGTACTTGGAAAAAAATTCACCTTCTTTTGGTGAAGTATCACTTTAAATCAGAGGTTGTAGCAGCTAAGCTAACAATGAAGCTAACATACTCGTCCAGTGGTGCCGACATGTAGTTTCCCATCTTTCATGTGCTGCACTCGGATGGATTCACACAGACAGAAACTAGATCCTCCATGTGGGTGACGGCCGGTGAGTCAGACAGCAGCAGCAATGTTGCCATGAAGGCTGAAATATTTGAACTGTCACCTGCAGCCCAGAGCTGGAGGGGTCGAGCTCATCCTCCCGTTCACATTCCTGTGATGGCACAGACCCCAGAGCTCCAGAGTGGAGAACCTTGACTGAGGCTCGTTGGCCACTGTGAATACTTCCATTTCCTGCAAAACAAATCCACTTCATACCAAACAGATCCTCCATGAAACGTTTGTTGCAGGTGCCTTTACCTCGTGAGTTGTAGTTTTCAACCCCAGAGCAGCTGATAGAAGAGAAAGAACAGTATCTTTATCTACACATCTAGAGTCAGAATCACATTCACGGAAGGAGGTGTTTATGTTCTTTTATAAATGCAGTTCTTCTTTTGTCTTTGTCTTGATGAATGCCTGCAACGATCCCGTGTGGGGACTGATCTACATGATCTGCTGGATCAGATATTGTCCATCATCTATTCATATCTGAGTTGTGACTGAAAGTGGAACTGTTCCAGAGCACAATCACGATGCATAGCAGAGGTCTGTCATTCTGTCTTCCATGTAGCCTAACCCTTCCAGGACCCGTCGTCTATCCTGTACAGCCGCGGTCTGATCAACCAGCCGTGCACCCTAACTTGCCTGATTCTCTCCAACTTAATTACATAAACTTTTAATAAACTCAGCTGATGGATCTGGTAACGTTTGTATGCTTCAATAAATTGTTGAAGCAGTCTCAAATTTGTGTCCTGCATGTTTGCTCAAATGGTGAATCAAACTGAGGCCAGCAATTCGAGGATTCGTGCTTGCGAAAGACTCATCTGCTTTTCTTCAAGGTCGCCGCCGACACATCACCAAGTGAACGAAGTATCGTCCACGCCACGTCGTGTCCTCGCAACGAAGAGCAAAGAACTTTTGACACGCTTGCTCTCTGGGTGGAGTTTGGTTTCCACCTGTTGCTGTCACTGAGTTTTATTGAAACAATGTTTGAGGAACTTTTGACTTTCATCACTGAAGTGCGAATGGAGGCTTAAATGTGGATAGAATCCAGTTCTGAGTGCAGAGAAATCTGGAAGGCCTGGTGAGCGACGATCAGGTGAACTCTCACCTGACGACGACGCTCAGCTGATGAAAAGCCACGTTCCTGTCCTCCATCACGATGGCGATGGACCCGCTCGGTCCTGATCCACCCACCAGATGACTCCCCTCCCCGTTGTCATCACTCACCAGCAGAACAGATATTCTCATGTTGTATTTATTCATAATCATTACTAGAGGACAATCACAATAACCCTGGCACCTCAACCCCGCCCTCTCCCTTTGAAAACGGCAAGAACCAAAAACAAAGACAAGCTTTACAAAATCCATCCCGAGGAGAAAATCTGTTGCTGAAAGGAAACAACAAAAGTACAAGACGTCCAGGTCAAATCGCTGCGTCTCCGTAGACTAAACTCCCTATGAGACGTGACGTCTCAAAAATAGATTTATGTACACACTCTCCTGTATTGTACTGTACAAAATGTGGCGACACCTGACACAATTCCCTATAGACATGCAAACACCTTACTGACAGCAAAAATGTCCATCTTATAACATTGAGTGTTTCCGGTTCCTTCTTCTTCTATTGTTTGGAGGACCCCCCCCGGAGCTCTTCAGTCAGGTGCAGATGCATCAAGAAACACCACACTCACACTGAGAGGCGGCAACATCGAAGATGCCATGAAAAACTCTGAATTTTCCACCTGGCCCTTTTCATGTGTTTGGGTCAAAATGACAGTGGCTGCCACTCAGGTGGGCGGCCATCACACGGGGCGACCCTCACAGCCACCAGAGCTCTGTTGCCCCTGAGCGGTTCTATTGTTGGTACAAGTGTCTCAGTGCTGTCAGCTACAATTACATGAACATTCTAAAGACAATCTGATTCCGCCGCCATTGAACCAGCATTCCCTGACCTCCTTAAAAAGCTGGCGGTCAGTCAGCAATAATCCGATGAGGTGCAGGTTCCCGGATCCTCATCCCATTGGTGGTGTGTGTTGTCGACGAGTCATCCAGCGTCTTCCTGAAGCTGTTCCAGGTCCTACGAGTGTTAATCACCCGCCTCGAAGAGAAAGGTTAGCCTGCAACGACTGCTGCAGCATGCGCATGCAGCTGTTCACCCACTGCAGCCACTCAACAACAGCTGCAGACAGCACATCACCCCAAGTTTGCTGCTACGCACGTTAGCCGTACCTAGCTAGCACTGAGAGCTAGCAGGCCCTCAAGCATGAGCCATCAACAGCAACATCAGCCACGAGACACGAGAGGACGACACTAAACAGTAGTACAACAGAAGAGTTCCTCAGGGTGGCGCTTGCGTGTGTATGTGTGTGTGTGTGTATTTGTGTGTAGGTGTGTGGTGGGGGGCCCATGATCCTGCAGTGCTGCTCGAAAGCACGTCAACCTCTTCCACAGACTGAAACGAAGAATCCTCTCAGAGCTGGAAGCAAACACTGCGAGTGCACGTTCTCAGGCGTTCTCACTCAGTCCGGGAACAGTTCTCAAGTTTTGGTTCTTAATGACCATTTAGATCCAAACACATAAACGTGGACCAGGTTGAAAATGCTGGCATTTACCTTCAAGATGGAGTCATCTGGAGTCTGACTTGACCATGTGGTCTAACCCAGTGGTTCCCAGTTGTGAGGTCCTGCCCCCCCCGAAACCCTCTGCTGCGGCCCTCCTGACCTAGCTAGCGGCTAACAACGCTAGACATGGTACAGGAAACTCCGGAGCGGATAGTTTCTACATCCAGGACTCGGTCTTCAGCTGAGGCAACACATCAGGTGTTAGAGGGTCTAACCCAGGGGGATATGGACACCCCCAGAAGAGCCCCCCATGGAGAGCCAACACCAGGAGGGGTAGGAGCAGGTCTTGCATGACGCAGGTGAGAAAAACATAAATCTGGTTTCTTTTGGATGTAAGATTTTGGGAAGATACTACGGATGGCTTTGCCCCCCGTGTCCCACCAGTTTGGGAGTCGTGGGTGTGTTTCTTCTTCATGACCACACAGCCGACTGAAGCGCTTCAGACTCTGAGCTGACTGAATGTTGTGTCTCGAGGACCTGAGTTGACATCAGCTGACGTGACTCCACTAGCGTGTGACCAGTCGTGTTCCAGTATGAAGCTCATAAGGCATCGTACATGTCCACACCCGACCCTGTACACTCCAACGTGACGTAGAAAGACGGGTCTGCTAAGGGCGGCTGGGCGGTTGACGGTGGAGGGCTGCGGCAGGAATTGCACTTGTTCAGGATCAGCTTGGTTGTGGTGAACTTACAGACGGTCGCAACATTTTCTTGTGCAACAACACGACAACCAAAGAAGAGGTGAGATCAAAAGTATACATGCGTGTTCTTCCTACCTCAAACGTGATGGACGTGTCAAAATGAGTGAGACCAGGAGGGAAAAAGAACCATGCACTCGGCAAGTGTTGATGACGCCAGCCTGAGACATGGCGGCGGTCCTCAGTGCGCCGGGCCGAGTGAGACTTGACACTGGAGGGCAGTTAACCCCTCGAGTCCCGGCAAGTGTCACTGTGGTCAGCGATGTCCTTAAGCTGTCTTCAATTATACACCAGCATTCAAACACTGCTAATTCTCTCTCACTCACACACACACACACACACACACACGCACACACACACACACACACACACACACGGGCACGCGCGCGCATGCGCACGCGTATGAGATGAGCATTGGTTGTGTCCATGTCTGCCCAAACCCTTGGTTCAACAGGCCTTGATAGATTTCAGCGTCTTGTGGCTCTGCCAAAGGTTTCACTCTCTGAGGCTCCGCCCTACTCTTCCTCTTCCTCCTCATCATCAGGCAGTGGTAGTAACTCCTCCTTCAAACACTCCCTGTAGAAGCTGGTCAGCGTGGTGTACAGGTGCTGGCGACTCTGCTTAGACAGGAAGTGGCCCTCGTCCGGGTAGATCTGGCAGGCAGAAGGACGACGCGTCACACGTATGACACGCCCCTCAAACAGGGCCACATGTATCTGGGTGAGGGCCCTGTGCTGTGTCTGCATCGCTGCCTTGGTTCTGACCCGGGACAGGTCACTCACCTGCATGGAGTAGTTGGCTCCAACTTTCACCAGGTTCTTGATGAGCTCGGCGCTGTGCTGGAAGTGGATGTTTGCTGGAAATGAAGAAGACAAACGTCAGCAGAAGTCAACAGGGAAGACGTGACGGCTGCTGCTGGCAGGAAGGAAACACCGCGACCATCTGGGCGTGTTTTCCTCCGGATCCCTGCATCAACTCTGATGACCTACTTTCCTTTGATCTTTTGATTAAAAAGCATTCCCCTCGTTACCTCTGGGGACGGATCGCCGCTTTAAACTCAGCGGTGATGCATGACAGATACAGTCTACTCATAGTACCGTTCTCTCACCGTCTGCTGTGGCGTGCACCAGCATCAGCGTCTGCTCCCGTAGCGTGTGGACGTTCTGCAGCACACTGGAAAACTGTGGGGAAGAAAAGCTGGTGAGAAAACAGGAGAGCAACGGCAACGAGTCAAACATGAGGTGCTGAAAAGACGATGGGACGGCGTGGAGGGGAGACGCAGACAGCGACCGCAGCCCGAAGTAGCAACAAGTCAACTTCCTGTGCAGGTTCTCCACTGACGCCGTAGCAAAGACTTCTATAACCAGCAGGAACCAAGACGACGAGCAGCGAGCAGATCCATGGTGACCTTGTTGTTTCAGGAAAGATGTCGTGATGATGTCGTCTGTAGCTAAGCTGATGAGCGCCTGACCACAGCACGTTACAGTGACGGAACCTGCTGCTCATTACAGTTTAATTTACAAAACCACAACGCTTCTCCCTCGTCTGTGTCCTGGACAACCAGGCAAGCAGGCTGACCCCAACAAGTTGGGCTGAGGAGGAGGGAGATGAAACAGGATGGAGTTTTCACTCTGGAACGTCAAAGTTGAGTTCTTTCGTGAGCAAAGACGCATCAGACGAGGATGCGACGAGGAGCTGCTGGCAGATGTGGAAGCGTTTGCTCAGAACAGATGTGTTGTTCGGTTGTTGACTCTGTGCTTGTCGAGGTTTTATTCTGATCCTCCCCCCTTCCCTCGGCAGTGGGAAACCCCTGCGATGGGGGGGCCTGGCAGCAGCTTCAGAGCCTGGGCGTGATCACGGGAGAACCACCAAAGCCACGCAAACCCGCTAACATGAAAAGCACATAGAGCCTGGCGGTGTGTTCGTGATGTCACAGCAAGTGGAGTCTAAAGATGTGTGTATGTGTGTGTGAGCACACACCTGATACCTGCTGTCGTCCCGTAAAGGCATGCCCAGGTATCTCTCGGAGAACGCCGACGCTGGACAAATGAGAGAGCAGAGCTCACGTCAGTGTCCTGGTCCCAGTGTTCTTCCACCTCCTGCCTGGTTCTCCTGACATGTTCTCTTGCTGATCAGCTGATAGATCCCCTGATCTACTCACCGTAGAGCTTCCAGTCGCTCACCGGTGACATGGCACATGCACACTTGAAGAGACTGTCGGTGGACTTGAGCATCATCAGCGTTATGTAGGCTCCGTAACCCTGAGGGATGACATCACTCAGTTCTTCAAACACAAACACTTGAATGAAACTGCTGCTGGAGAGCCTCTCCACATGCTGGCATGTCACCTCCCCATGGAGGAACACGCCTGTTGCTAGGCAGCAACGTGTGGTCTGAATATGAGACAGAGTTGATCAGTTTTCTCGCTAATTAGAGAAGACAGACTCACCTTTCCAAACACGGCTATCCGCGTTTTGTCGACATATGGAAACTTCATCATGTATCTGGGGACACATACAGTGAGATGTGAGGTCAAAGGTCATAATCCACAGACGTGAACTTTCACATGTGAAGAGAGATAGTGTGACAGCGTACTCGACCGCAGCAATCTGGTCCTGAACGTCAACCGTCCCCAGTCTCTGGTGGACCTCGTGCAGGACCCTCTGGCCCTGGAAGCCGCTGCCCCGCCCGTCAAGACGGGCCACAATCACATTGTCTGAACTGACCAGCACCGAGTCCCAGCTGAGACCGAAGCGGTCGCTCACAGTCTGACCACCGGGGGCGCCGTCACTGATTAGAGACCAAACACACCAGGAGAACAGGGCAGGCTCAGACACGACCACCGTCAGTCTTTGTAAATGGCGCTAAGCTCCTGTTGAGCCAGGCTCAGCTGCAGGCTGAGAAGTGAAGCCTCACACTGAAGGTGTGTCTGACAGCAAAGCAAGAGCAGGCTATGAAAAGACAAAACAAAGATCTGTACGAATCAACAACTTGGGTACGAGATCATGTGATCGTCTCCATCAGGAGGACAGAGGAGCTCCCGCTGATGCTGGTTACAGCTACCAACCAGACGCTCCACGGCTTTGTTTGTAAAACTCATGCAGGAACTTTGTGTTCATCTTCTGAGGCTCCATAGACACAACAATGTGTTAAAATGTGACTTGACGTCAGATCACAACTGCAGCGTCTCTGTTAACATTCACTCATCGTACGTACACCAGCAACAGCAGCCCGTAGTGGCGAGAATCTGAGAAGTCCGGAGGGTAGGACACTTTCAGAGGTAAGTCTGCACGGAGACAAAAACACAACACGTATCATAAATCCCATGCACGCGTGTGAGCCAGAGATTCGTCCCTGACTCACAGTAACACAACAGAAACTCTTGATTCTCACCAAAATGTTCCATTGGAACGTTCCTGAAGTCGGTCAGCTGGATCCTTTTGTACTTCAAAGCAGCTTTCAGCAGCGAGTTGTTCTCCAGGATGTAGTAATCTGAGCAGAGTGCAAACATTTCCACAGGAAGAACCGCGAATGACCAAGCTAACCCTCCGTCTCCTTCAGAGCTCCATTACAAACTTTTAGGATCCACATTTATGACAGAAAAAGCAAAACTTGGATCAAATGTGTGGTTTGGGGTGAACAGGGCTGCCTTTCAGCAGCTCGTGTTCATCTGGTCCTGACTGGTTCCATGCACGTTCTTCCAGTCAGGAGGCAGTTTTCTGCCTCGCCATTTCTCCTCACCACTCTCTGATTCATTCATTTTTCCATTCAAAGCAGCTAAATGAAATGGAACTCATCCAGCATTTCTAATGGAAAACCCCAAATCAATAGAGGCGTCATTATGAAGGCGCCGCGGGCCTGGAGCTCCCAGCTGTGGACCGAGGCTCCAGCCAGCCCCCCCAGGCGCATCGCTCGCCCTCCGCAGCACAGCTGTTAACTTTTGGGAGGAAAAAATAAAAGGGAGACACACACAGAGTAGAGTGTGCTCAGTGTGTGTGTGTGTGTGTGTGTGTGTGTGTGTGTGTGTGTCTATATTCTACATTCATCTGATGATTTCCTACGATCGTCCCATGTGACGTTTATCTACTTTTATTAGCCGTATGGATGTGTCCATCAGTCCACTCGTGACAAAAGAAAGAATTGAACAGACGACTACGAACATGGATGCATCTGTTTGTCTGATTGGGATGCAGATTAAATAAAATCCCTCCCGTGCCTGGAAACGGCCACTGTACCGTACACCTGCCAGCGCCTGCTGAGCTAAACATCCTTACTTGAAGTGTTGAGGGTGTGGAGGATCACGGTCGGAGCTCCCGGTCCTGGAAGGAAGAAGATTTTTATTTTAATCTAAAGCTGTGCTGAAACCCTCTCTAATCTCGGAGGATTATAACAAGCAGAACGAGCGCAGGAGTGTTTCCATATGAAACTGATGTTTTTAAACGTGCTGACATAGGTTTCCACTGAGGGGATGGACGCAACAGTGAAGTTCAAGTCATAACTGAGCCTGTGACCTTCCTACAAGACCCTGTGAAACCTCACATTTCTTCTCCGTGTCGACAAGTCAAAATCACAGCTTGTTGACCGCCGCTCTGACTCTACTTCCTGTCCTGTTGCTAGTTTTTGTTGAGGTGTGTCGAGCAGAACAGAGCAGAGAAGAGTAGAGTACAGCAGAGTAGAGTTGAGTAGAGCACAGTAGAGAAGAGTACAGCAGAGTTAAGTAGAGCAGAGTAGAGTAGAGCAGGGCAGAGAAGAGTAGAGCAGAGCAGAGTAGAGTAGAGTAGAGTAGAGAAGAGAAGAGTAGAGCAGAGCAGAATAGAACAGAAGAGAACAGAGTAGAGTAGAGCAGAGTAGAGCAGAACAGAGTAGAGTAGAGCAGAGCAGAACAGAGTAGAGCAGAACAGAGCAGACAAGAGTAGAGCAGAACAGATTAGAGTAGAGCAGAGCAGAACAGAGTAGAGCAGAACAGAGCAGACAAGAGTAGAGCAGAGCAGAGTAGTGCAGAGCAGAGTAGAGTTGAGTAGAGAAGAGAAGAGTAGAGCAGAGCAGAATAGAACAGAACAGAACAGAGTAGAGTAGAGCAGAGTAGAGCAGACCAGAGTAGAGTAGAGCAGAGCAGAACAGAGCAGAACAGAGCAGAGCAGAGTAGAGCAGAGCAGAGCAGAGTAGTGCAGAGCAGAGTAGAGTTGAGTAGAGAAGAGAAGAGTAGAGCAGAGCAGAATAGAACAGAACAGAACAGAGTAGTGCAGAGCAGAGTAGAGTTGAGTAGGACAGAGTAGAGTAGAGCAGAGCAGCCGAGTAGAGCAGAGAAGAGTAGAGTAGAGCAGAACAGAGTAGAGCAGAGTAGAGTAGAAAAGAACAGAGTAGAGCAGAGTAGAGCAGAACAGAGTAGAGCAGAGTAGAGTTGAGTAGAGCAGAGTAGAACAGAGTAGAGCAGAGCAGAGTAGAGCAGAACAGAGCAGACAAGAGGAGAACAGAACATAGTAGAGCAGAACAGAGCAGAACAGAGCAGAGCAGAGTAGAGCAGAAAAGAGTAGAGCAGAGCAGAACAGAGTAGAGCAGAGCAGAGCAGAACAGAGTAGAGCAGAGCAGAACAGAGTAGAGTAGAGTAGAGCAGAGCAGAGTTGAGTAGAGCAGAAAAGAGTAGAGCAGAGTAGAGCAGAGCAGAGTAGAGTAGAGCAGAACAGAGTAGAGCAGAGCAGAACAGAGTAGAGTAGAGTAGAGCAGAGCAGAGTAGAGTAGAGCAGAACAGAGTAGAGCAGAGTAGAGCAGAACAGAGCAGAGCAGAGTAGAACAGAACAGAGCAGACAAGAGTAGAGCAGAACAGAGTAGAGCAGAACAGAGCAGAGTAGAGTACAACAGAGTAGAGTAGAGCAGAACAGAGTAGAGCAGAGTTGAGTAGAGCAGAACAGAGTAGAGTAGAGCAGAGTAGAGCAGAAAAGAGTAGAGCAGAGCAGAACAGAGTAGAGTAGAGCAGAGCAGAACAGAGTAGAGTAGAGCAGAGCAGAGCAGAACAGAGTAGAGCAGAGTAGAGTAGAGTAGAGCAGAGTAGAGCAGAACAGAGTAGAGCAGAACAGAGTAGAGCAGAGTTGAGTAGAGCAGAACAGAGTAGAGCAGAACAGAGTAGAGCAGAACAGAGTAGAGCAGAGTTGAGTAGAGCAGAACAGAGTAGAGTAGAGCAGAGTAGAAAAGAACAGAGTAGAGCAGAGCAGAACAGAGTAGAGTAGAGCAGAGCAGAACAGAGTAGAGCAGAACAGAGCAGAACAGAGTAGAGCAGAGTAGAGCAGAACAGAGTAGAGCAGAGTAGAGCAGAACAGAGAAGAGCAGAGTAGAGCAGAACAGAGTAGAGCAGAGTAGAGCAGAACAGAGCAGAACAGAGTAGAGCAGAACAGAGTAGAGTAGAGCAGAGCAGAACAGAGTAGAGTAGAGCAGAGCAGAACAGAGTAGAGTAGAGCAGAGCAGAACAGAGTAGAGTAGAGCAGAGCAGAGCAGAACAGAGTAGAGCAGAGTAGAGTAGAGCAGAGTAGAGCAGAACAGAGTAGAGCAGAACAGAGTAGAGCAGAGTTGAGTAGAGCAGAACAGAGTAGAGTAGAGCAGAACAGAGTAGAGCAGAACAGAGTAGAGCAGAGTTGAGTAGAGCAGAACAGAGTAGAGCAGAGTTGAGTAGAGCAGAACAGAGTAGAGTAGAGCAGAGTAGAAAAGAACAGAGTAGAGCAGAGCAGAACAGAGTAGAGTAGAGCAGAGCAGAACAGAGTAGAGCAGAGTAGAGCAGAACAGAGTAGAGCAGAACAGAGCAGAACAGAGTAGAGCAGAGTAGAGCAGAACAGAGCAGAACAGAGTAGAGCAGAGTAGAGCAGAACAGAGAAGAGCAGAGTAGAGCAGAACAGAGCAGAACAGAGTAGAGTAGAGTAGAGCAGAACAGAGCAGAACAGAGTAGAGCAGAGTAGAGCAGAACAGAGCAGAACAGAGTAGAGTAGAGCAGAGCAGAACAGAGTAGAGTAGAGCAGAGCAGAGCAGAACAGAGTAGAGCAGAGTAGAGTAGAGTAGAGCAGAGTAGAGCAGAACAGAGTAGAGCAGAGTTGAGTAGAGCAGAACAGAGTAGAGTAGAGCAGAAAAGAGTAGAGCAGAACAGAGTAGAGCAGAGTTGAGTAGAGCAGAACAGAGTAGAGCAGAGTTGATTAGAGCAGAACAGAGTAGAGTAGAGCAGAGTAGAAAAGAACAGAGTAGAGCAGAGCAGAACAGAGTAGAGTAGAGCAGAGCAGAACAGAGTAGAGTAGAGCAGAGCAGAACAGAGTTGAGAAGAGCAGAGAAATCATTTATTAATCCCTTGCAGGATGGATGGTTAATTACACACCCAAATTGCCTGACAGCTCTCACAAATAATCCCAATCTGGAGTGGCTGACCCTGATAAAGGCACACATCAGAGTTCCACCATGCACACACATTGGTTGTGTATGTTGGCTAAACTGAGCAGTCCCTTGTCCAAATGGAGGCAGAGTCCCAACCCAGGATCTCTATCGCTTTTGGGAACAGGAACGCGGTTCTTGTCTGATCGATGCCGACCTGCTTTGATTCCACACCTCTCACTGAGAGACGACAAACTGTTCTACGGCGTGCTGTTAGCATGTGTGAGGTGGCACCTTTACAGTGGAGGATGACGTGCTGGTGGGTGGGGCTGAGCGAGGCGTCAAAGTACAGGCAGTGAGCTTTGTTCAGCTCACAGGTGAGACACTGGCGAGGGAACAAGCCCACCGTCTTCACACTGAAAGACAGAAGAAGCCTCATTAATCAGGGAGCCGATGAGCTCTTCATCTGTCCAGCTGCGCTCATCTCTCTTCTCTGCTCTTTTACATGAACGACGATTATTCAACACCCATCAAAGCGTTTACATGAGATGCTTCTAGAATATTCAGGTTCCAGACCAAAGTCTGATGACTGAAGACACGCCCCCCGTGACATCACCAGGCTCTGATCTCAGAGGTGTGTGTGACGCTGGCGTCGTGAAGACGTTTGACATCTCTGATGAGTGAGATCAAACAAGTTGACAGCACCCTTCAGGACTGCGACCACCACCAGAGTATGAGTACTAGTACAAACCTGAAAAGTTGCCTCCGCCGTGGCGAACCCTCCGTACTCAGGAAGTATCTGCCAGGAGGAAACAACAACATGAACTTGACTCTGGTTTCTTGTCTCACAGGAGTTGAGATGTTTGAGGAGCAACAGCAGCAGCAGGACTGCTACGTTCTACTCAGGTATTCTAGATGTTTCTAGAAGAAACTTTCAACTCACAGGTTGTCTGTGTTTTCGTCGTAGGCGATGATCTTGGTCACCTCCCAGTTCCCTGACGTCAGGTGCCGGACTTCGTTCTGATCTGCTCTGAACTGAGACAAACAGGGGAGTGAGTGAGTCGGGGCCTCCTGCCAGCGCTGCTCTGCATGTGGGTCACTGGTTCAGGTTTGGGTAAATCTCCAGGAGTGTAGGCAGTGTGTGTGTGTGTGTGTGTGTGTGTGTGTGTGTGTGTGTGTGTGTGTGTGTGTGTGTGTGTGGTCAGAACGACAGCAAACATGAACCACTCCAGCAGCTACAGTTGGCAGAATAGTTCAAGTCTTCACTTTGAGTGAAGTCTAGGGAAGCTGACTCTCCTCTCCTGTCCATCCTCAAGTCCCAGTGGACGTTCCTGAGGTATCAGGTTAGCTGGAGTGGGACAGATGGACGGGAACCCAGTGACATCACACCTCAAGCAAACAAGACAACGTATGTGATCCCACTAGAACAGGATCAGAGTTCCAGCTGGTGCACCAACCACACGGCTGCTGTCGTGGTAGATGGAGGGCCAATGGTGCAACGTGAGCTTGTACTAGTTGTCCTTCAGGGGATCCCAGGGGGATGCGTAGACCAACCAAGAGCTTAATTATGTGTTGCTGGGGTAATTAAGGACTGAGTTATCATCCAGGATACTTCAATCGACAGCTGTTAGCTAAAAGCTAGCCTGTGTTGGTAAGAACGTGATAAAGCAGAAGAACCGTGAAAGCACGAGTGAACACAGAAACAGACAGCCAATGATGTGAAGGTTAACATCAGCTCTTCAGAGCAAAGCTGCACGGCTGACTAGCTGGCTAACATGCTAACAGGAGATGCTAATGTGCTGTCACACTTGGTTCCCCCTCATTCTAAGTCCGATCAATGTGCTCCGCAGTTTAAAACCTGCAGAGAACACAAACACACATGTTCACACACACACGACTGCTTCATCAACTGTTCCATGAGTTCCCGCCATGGTTCTGCTGCTGTCACGTCTTCCTTCTCTGTTAAGAAACCGTGTTTACTGATGTCAGTTCTAAGTTTGCTAGCAAAGACTAAACAGTCAGAGAGTCACGAGGCGTACTTCTCTGAGACAGACCTGGAAGGGTGTTTGCAACGGCTTCTGGGGTGAGCAGCTCTGTAACTCTCAAGATCCACAGCCTCGCACCTCTGCCTGAACCCTTTCTCTTTTTGTTGAATCTCATAGCCTCCAAAGTAATACTGGTTCTTCTGTGGCTCATGCTCCACCCTCCAGCAGGTCCGGTCACATCAGCCTGATGGCTGTCAACTAACCCTGCACACCCTGAGGTCGACAGAGAAGCAGCGGCGGACCGTCACCTGTGTGGTGAGCATGGCGATGTGATGAAACTCTCCACGTCCTCCTTGTTTGACTGGAACGGTCAAGAAGAATCTTTGTCCGTCTTTGGAGAACACTGGTTCTTGATTCTGCAGAGAACAAAGAAGTCAGGAAAGTAGTTCCGGCTGCGTGTCTGATTCTAAATTACAATTTCCTGTTATGTTGAATTATTCCACAACAAACATACACAACCCTCAATCCATGAAAGCAGGAAAAGACATTTTGGACAAAATACTATTCAGTGACTTTTGACAGAGGCGGCCTGGTGGAGCAGTGGTCCTCCCTGTGGCCCCCATCAAGAAGGTTGTGGGTGGAGCCCCGGCTGCAGCACGGGGTCTTTCTGGGTGAGTCTCCATGTTCTCCCTGTTCCTGCTGGGTTCTCTCTGGTACTCCAGCTTCCTCCACAGTCCAAAGACATCAAGAGGGACCAGGTTAATCCAGACTCTAAATTGACTGTAGGCGTGGCTGGGAGAGCCAATGGTTGTCTGTCTCTATGTGTTGGCCCTGCTATGGACTGGTGACCTGTCCAGGGGGAAGGCTGCTGGGATAGGCTCCACCCCCCCACCTCCCCGCGACCCTAAACAGGAATAAGTGGAAGACGATGGACGGATGGACTTTTGACAGGGCTATGCTAACACTTCAGCTTCTACCACTCATTATGCTAAGCTAACTAGCATGGGTCTCAGCTCCCTTCTGTGTGGGTTGTCTAGATGTGTTTTATTTTTTTTAATTTTTTTTACTCTTTAGCATACATACATACGTATATATATATATATATATATATATATATATGTGTATGTATGTATGTGTGTGTGTGTGTGTGTGTGTGTGTGTGTGTGTGTGTGTGTGTATCTCCTCTATGATTTCAGAGTTACCAGTGACGTCACTGAGTGCTGCTGTGTGATAATAGCCTCTGTACCCAATGAAAACAGTTCTGTGGGACATTTTTTATGAACAAATATTCATTTTGCCTGCAGGTGGATGAACGGGAAGTTAGCGTAGCCACAGAGAGGAAACACTGCTGCTAGCAACAAGCCGGGCCTCCCCTGGTTCAGCTGGTTTGGTTCTCCACAGGCTGCAGAGTGACCCTCCAATATACCACAGTCGTCCCTCACATACTTCCTCCTGTGCTGCTCTCTACGCTCGTCCAACAATGTTTCCCTCTGTATTTCAGACATTTTTCCAGCTGAAGCAGAGCAGCAGCAGCAGGAAGGACTACAACTCCCTGCAGTCTCTCTCTGCCGTCTATTGAATGGAGGGTCTGCATGAGTCCGTCCATCTGCTGCTCAGCAGTTGGAGGAATGGGGGGGTGAACGGAGCTGTTTGCAGAAATGTGAGTGGCTACAAAGCAGCACTGCAGCGCGTTCTTGAAAAGTCTGGAGAACGCCATGTGTGAGGGAGAGAGCCTCACCTGCTTGGACAGCCAGAGCTCCGAGGTTTCTTCATGTCTCTAAAAGAGATGTCAGAGCAAAGACGTTAATTCACACGGACCTCCCTTTCACACAACCGGCGTCTGGTTAGTCATGAACAACAGCGCAGGGATGCACGATGATCATTTCTTATTTGCACTAAACACTTTGTTCTCTGCCATTGTTTTTTTTCCTTTTTCTTCCTCAGAGTTCTCCACAGAACATAAACTCTAAAAGACAGGTTCGTTCAAGTCTGGTCACAGCGAGAACCAGGGGGAGGGTCGCCAGCTACCCACTGGTTCCATTCAAATACGCTGATTCATACGTTAACACCAGATGTGTTCATCAGGTGTTATAAAGGCTTTGTGTATTAAGGAGAACCAGAACGCGATGATGCATTTCAACCCGCTGAGCTGAGGAATGAGCCCCTCAAAGCCGCCTCACCACCAACAGATGAACCACTGTTGTCTTTACGCTTTGATCCTCTTTAACGGGTAGAACACAGCAGACAGGAACAATGTGCTGGGTCCAGCACCCTCAGAGCGTCACCACTGTCAGGGACTGAAAACACAGCGTATCGGCAGGTTTTCATCTTTCTGACAGTCCTCGATGAGTCCAAGTACGTTTCCTTCAGGGAAAATAACAAAATCAAAGCTTGAAATTATGATATTTACACACCCCAGTCACTCTAACAAAGCAGGGTGCTGAATCTACAAGGGAGGCAGTTAATGACACACTCTCAGAGTTCCTCTGGAGCGCTGTCCTTGCCTCATATTCGTTTTCTACAGTTCATCACTTCCATTTAAAATTCTGCCAACAACGAATGAACGTCTCAGTGAGAACAGCAAAAACAGAGCTGACGTGCTGCAAACGCCACACACGCTTGTGTTTTAAATTGGAACGGAGATAAAGATCCAAAGCTGTCAGACGTGTTCTGAAGAAACAGGCACACACGGACGTTCAACACGCAAGAGCAGAACGAAGAACATCTTTGGACTTGAGAGTCGGACCTGGATGGCCACATACTGAGCTGCAGGGGCTGCGTTCTCCAAACCACCTTGAGAACAAATCTCATCGTAAATATAGAACTGTACTGACATACACACACACACACACACACACACACACACTCACACACACACACACACACCGTGACGCAGGCTCCAGTGGTGGTGTCACACACAGTCAGGATGGAGATGTTCTGGGCTCGGTTCAACCACCTGACCGACGTCCTGGTCTTGCTGATCCATTTCACCATCATCACGTAATGCTCCCTGAGAGACAAGCACCAGGGTTAATTCCACCTTAACACAAGGAGAAAGAGTGCTTGATGAGTATTTCAGCTACACTGAAGAGTCGCAGCCATTCAGAGGTGCTAAAGCTGAGGCTGCTCTCCAGCCGTGTGAAGCTGGAAGACTCAAACTGAATGTTCCTGAAAATGGGGGCGAGATGAGTCCGCGTCAAGGATGACCATTAACTTCCTGCTTCCTGATCCTAAAGACTTAAGCGGATTACGTGGCCGTCGCACGGCAGCCTGTGATGTCTCGTCACGCGCCACTCAAAGACAGCAGGGCTCCGGCTGCCTCATCGCCTCTCGTGTTTAAGTTGTCAAAGTTTGCCAAAGCAGCCAATTCTAAAGTTTATTCTACAATCCTACAATCCTACAATCCTACAATTCTACAATTCTACAATCCTACAATTCTACAATTCTACAATCCTACAATCCTACAATTCTACAATCCTACAATTCTACAATTCTACAATCCTACAATTCTACAATTCTACTATCCTACAATTCTACAATCCTACAATCCTACAATTCTACAATCCTACAATCCTACAATTCTACAATTCTACAATCCTACAATTCTACAATCCTACAATCCTACAATTCTACAATCCTACAATTCTACAATTCTACAATTCTACAATCCTACAATTCTACAATTCTACAATCCTACAATTCTACAATTCTACAATCCTACAATCCTACAATCCTACAATTCTACAATTCTACAATCCTACAATCCTACAATTCTACAATTCTACAATCCTACAATTCTACAATTCTACAATTCTACAATTCTACAATTCTACAGTTTCATTTAGCAGACGCTTTTGTCCAAAGCGACGTTCAACACAAGCAAGAATTTAGACTTAATTAAGGAAAAGTCCATAGGAAGCGCAAAAGTGCTTCAGTTGTGATTTGGTCACAGGTACTGCCATCTAGTGGCAGAAAAAGTGTCGCCCCCCCCCCCCCCACTTTTTTTTTTTTTTTTTATATAACAAACATACAACATGACACAACCCAGTTAGTGCTACATGGTCACTAAGTGCTGGGTCTTGGACCCTCTGACTGATTCTACCCCAAAGAGGAGCAGAGTCAGGTTCAGTGCCTCGGTGCTCTCTGAACAATTGAGTCTTCAATTGACTCTTAAAAGTAGAAAGGGACTCAGCAGAACGCACAGAGTTCAGTAGTTGGTTCCACCATTTGGGAACAACAGAAGAGAAGAGTCTGGCTAGAGATTTGGAGCAGCGCTGGGCTGGAAGCACCAGGCGTCTTTGGCATGCATTTGACAGACAAAGCGCTACGGTGGTGGCGGCAGCGGCGGTGTTCTCTTCTCACCGTAGTTTGAGGCTCTCCGGGGGCATCAGCTCCAGCGTGTGCGTCGGCCCGTAAAGATTGACCACGTACAGCTTCACCGCCGGGTTGGGTTGGCCAGCCTGCACGCAGACACATCGTCCAGACTTCAGGCTCAAGCTCAACATCATCACTGATCCACCACCCATCAAGCGCTGCAGTGATGAGGTGAGTTAGCATGAAGAATTCTGTAAAAGCCCACACAGGTAGATGCTGGCACCTGTGTTACTGCTGAGAACCTGTCTCAGAACACGCCGCAGGCTGAAAGAACACAAATCCAGGTTACAATCACAACATCTGAATGTTGTTCCACGTGCGCTGGAGGACAAACCCTCCGTCAGACACCAGCGTTCATCTTTAGCTTCTGAGGATAATTTCTGGCATGTTTGAGGAGCGGCTGCTGCCTTCAGTGCGACACCAGCAGGTGAGCGGAGCCACTGGTGCCGCCCCCAGGAATCTTCCAGCTTCATGGATTCAAGTGCTGAAAAAACTTGACATTTAATTGTCACGATGAGGAAAAAGACACAAATGAAGCAGCAGACGTGCAGCAGCTGAGGTGGGAGCCCAGCTGCTGTGTTTACCGGCTGTTGTGGTTGTGTTTGTCTCCCCTGCTACAAGCTAAACGCTCGCTGGTGCACTCGAGAAAAAGTCATCACAGTAATGACTGCAAAGGTCACAAGAGCAAATCTAACATCATTAACTTTGGTAACAATTTAATTCCACTTCAGGAGGAAATAAGCTGCTGTAAACAGCATCAACAAAACTGAGCTGGGTTTGATTTTGAGTGGATGTGAAACTGGACTGGCAGCCACGCGGCTGGTTTGACTGTCGGTGTTTTGCTACGATCATAAAGCAGCACAGGAACGACTGATGGCCAATCACTGAGGCTTTCATGTTCCAGACATCCAGGAGTCATGGACGGCACTGAGGCTTAATTACGTTCTGTAGTGTGGAAGAACAAATGTGTGTGAGAACATTTTATAACTGACAAAAAAGACATTAGCGGTGCTGCTCTGCTCGGGCCCTCTGATGCTCACCTTGGGGTAGGGGTACTGCTTTCCTTTAGGATACACGGTCCCGGTGAAGCGGGGTAGAGCCATGTTGGGAACCAGACTGTCGTTGAGGACCAGGAAGGCTAGCCTCTCCCCGTCGGGTGACCACCAGTGAGCCACGTGGGTCTGAAGGATCTCCTCTGAAGGAGCAGACACTGACATTAGGCAGGTGCACACTTGGCAGGAGCCTGAACCACCGCAGTCTCAGTTAGAAACACCCAGGAATCATCAACAAGCACAATTCTGGAACGCCAGCATCAGCCATCAGGAACCAGACCCACGGTCCCATAAAGGGGTCCGGTTCAACCAGACCAACCTCCTATAGATGTTGGCGCAGGACACAAACGGTGGCCCTGATGTGCGGGGGGGTGAAAGCGTGGAGAGTCCAGGGTCAGACAGGTTAGCAGCAGAGTCGAAGAGGAGGGATCAAAGACCACAGTCCTTAAACGCACTTATTAAGATTTCCTGCCAGAATTTTAAGATTTACATCATCTTCTCCTCTCCGTTGAGACCCGCCAGAGCTGACAAGTGTGAACAGACTGTTTGCTTTCAGGTCTCACCGGCGGGACCAGGAGAGGCCAGGCCGGTGGGACCAGGAGAGGGCCAGGCCGGCGGGACCAGTAGAGGCCAGGCCGGCGGGACCAGGAGAGGCCAAGCCGGCGGGACCAGGAGAGGCCAGGCCGGTGGGACCAGGAGAGGCCAGGCCGGCTGCTCTCATCCCTGCTGTCACCAATGACCATGATGATAAAATGATTTCCTCAGGAAGGAAAATCAAACCGCGTGCAGACCCACTTTGAGAAGCTCCTTGTGTCATTAATCACAGTGAAATAAACCCAACAGGCAAGTGGACGGTGGCTGTGAGGGGCCCCAGAGGTCCCCGCCTCATACCTGAGTCTCCCGCGCTCCTCCTGCACAAACATGTGAACTGCAGGCGTGTTGGACGCACCTTCATAGAGCCAGTCAGCGATGCCGTTGAAGACGACGCCCTCCTTCCCTGAGGACGTCAGCCTGAGCGAGTTGCTCCTCACGTCCGACTGGTAGTAGATGTTATTTTCAAATATGTAGATCTGGAAGGATGAAGCCCACACAGACACAGTCACACAGCCGCCTCTCCCACCTTGTCGGTCCGTCTGAGACGGAAACAGAATCGTTTTCTGGCCTTTCAAGTCTGAGCTCGGACAAAATTAAGAGAAAGGAGACGCAGTGAAAAGCTTGTGTGCGCACGTTCTGCTGTCTGGCTGGAAGCCACCAAAGACCTCATCACCACAGCGCCACGTCTTCACCGGAGCTTCAGAGAAACAATTATTGACAGGAACAGCTGATGGCATTCAAACACGCCATCTGCAAATAGATCGGCTAATTAACAGGAGTGAGGAATGACAATAATCAGCTTCGAGAATTATAGGACTACAGGACTGATCACATCGGAGAGACAGGACCAGTTTGAGCCAAACATCAGGAGCAGGAAGAGACCAGAGCCGCGTCGGGTACGCAGTTTATGCTCCTGTAGGCGGACGTTACTTTAATCTGAGACTGGGAGTCAAAATCACACCAGTTTGAATTCACGGTCGAGTGGGAAGTTGGAAGGACAAAGGACGCTCTGCTGATGCCTGAATAAAGATGGCTCCTGACCTCCAGGGACCTCCTCAGCAGAGACAGGCCGTTATTTACGGCATTTTCTCATCAGCACCAGATGGATTCATCTCAATAACAGGACCAACGCACCACACAAAGTTTCTTCAGATAAGAGAGTTATCGTAGAGACGTAACAAGCTGTGTCATCTCTATAAGTACATGGACTCCCATTTCCAGGAGATTACAGCGTTACGATTTCAGCCTCGCGCCAAACTGTGCCGGACCAGACTCCTGTCCTGGGACGGATCAGGTCCTCTTTCTGACTGCTAAATATTTGATGCTGGATCCGGCAGGCAGCTGGAGGCTCTCTGTGGGGGGTGAGATCCCGCGCTGCCACCTGCACCTGCAGCACCAGATCGTCTACATCGTTACTTTACATGAGGACGTTGAAAAGCCCCGGGACACAGAACCAAGCATCCATTTTCCTGATGCAATTCTCCTGTCCCGACCAGCTGATGAAGTCAGAGTCAGGCTGCGGTGCAGAGGCGTGAGGGCGTCCACTTCATGACAGAAAGAAGCCATGTGACCTTTAGTGTGTTAATTACTGATTCAGTGTGGCGCCGTCCAATTGTTGGTGAATCCAGTCAAATACCATAAAATGACAGTCTGCATGATGGCCACTCGTTTCTCCTTGACAACAAACACTTGACAATCACGAGCGTCAGCTGACTGAGCTCTGGTTACCACCCACTGGAGGGAAACTACAGTAAACACAGGCCGACGGCTTCTGACCAGCTGTTGGCCTTGAACTCCCCAGGCGGCGTACTGCAGGACCGAGTTCACCACCTCAGGAGGGTCCAGCTCCCAAACCTCCCTGCAGACACACATGATGACATCATCAATGAGGCCAACAGGTGGATAACCACACGCACGTGCACACAGACACACACATCGATCTGTCGTTCGTGGCATCAAGTCGCTTCACTTTGAAATCTTTCCTTCTTTTAGTTGACAAAAGTCAGTGACCTGCTGTTGCCAGTGATGGAGGTGAAACTGGAGCTAAAGAATCACATTTCTGCGTAGCAGCCTGGCTCACACGACGAGGGCCAATCACCCCGAAGGCTGACGGAAACACGCAAACATGCACAACACGACTGTTGACTGCTAGCATGTAGCCATGCAGGATCCCCGCCACGCTAACTTCTTAAGCTCACTTCATTTGACATCTGCTGTTCCCGCTACGTGAAATAACACATCTGGAATCCTACTTTGAACTGATTTACCGTGACGCTGAGTATTTCTTTGCTCGTCAGGCTGCGTTCATCATGTCTTAAAAATAATGTATCCTTACGTTCATTCCCTCACGGCTGAACTCGTGGATGAGGAGGTCTATTTCTTTTTTTAAAATGAATCTCATATTTTTTCATCACACCTGAGACACTGCAACTCTGCTTGTGTTGCAGTAATCAGATTACATCTGGAGTGAGGAATCCTCCACTCATGTTCTTTGCTCTGAGCCTTTCATAACGGTCTCATCTGTGCTTTTACCTCACAGGCTGCTTCATTCAACACTCACCGCGTGTGAATGTTGTAGATGCTGTAGGACGCCATGTAGGAGTGGCGGTAAACCTGGAGCAGAGGGAAGCAGAGGGAGCGAGATTAAAGATGGCTGTGTGACACATTAACAAGAGCAGCAGCAGCGCCACAGATAATGACATCATGACAAAGAAACGAAAAGGAAGAAGACATCAAAGCCGCTGCCGGTGCTTCTCGCTGATACAATCTGCAGACAAAGCAATTTGCACGGGTGACAGCTGCAGGTCGACTCAGCGCCGCGAGACGACAGGATGCTCTGGCTGACAATCACAGACTTGAAGGCTCCTTGACGCACGGGCCCACATCTTCACGCTTTTATTGTGAAGATGACACTCACGCAGTCACCTACAGGACCGAGACGCTCTGATGTCATCACCTGGATGCTCCCAGCTCCAGAAGGGGGACGACCGATTCTGCTGTCAACGTCCGACAAGGTAAGACTGATTCTGCTGCTGACGATATTTTCTACTGACGTGGTCCTGGACCTCCTTCGGGAGACGGGTCACAAGATGTTCCCAACCAGTTATGATGACATCAATCGTGATGACGTGAACGACATCAACGGCAGGTTCAGCCCTGCTTCCTGAAGAGAAACGTGATGTGTTGGCTGTTGTTTGTTGGTTAGCATGTCTGCTGCTATTCTTCTAATATCTCCTCTCCATTGACACCTCAAAGGTCCCGCCCAGCAGCTCTCAGGGACGCGGCCACTTGACAACTTGAACAGCGGCACAATGGCGTCCGTGCTGGCGAACATTCATACCAGCAGGCATCGTCCCTGAAGCAGCAGCCGCCAATCAAAGCAGCCCATCTGAGATGTATTTACAGTCTCACCATTAGACGCGCAGCTGCTGGTTCTCATCAGAACATCTGACATCAGTGGGATAGTCAGTGGCTGTCTAAGAGAGCAGGTGGGCGCCACGTCCATCTGTGACGCCCCTCAATCCTTCTCCTGTGCGTCCTCCCATCAGCCCTTGAGGCAGGAAGGAACATACCCTCTATTTTGGCCGATATTCATCAATAAACCTAGGAGGGGAAGAACGTTTCTGATCGAGTGTAATGGATGTAATGTTACGCCTTATTCACCCATTCATTCTCACTCACACACCGATGGTGGAGGCTGCCAGCCTACTCACATGGAGCACCTTGGGATTTGTAGTCCAGCTCCTGTTGGACTACAAACATCCCTGACATGCTGTCTTCCAACTGGACTACAAAAGTACATTTCCCCCCAGACTGGTGACCCGTCCAGGGTGAACCACGCCTCTCACCCAATGTCACCTGGGATAGGCTCCACCCCACCCCCCACCCCGTGACCCTTAAAGGATAAGGGGTATAGAAAATGGATGGATGAATGGATGGATGAATGGATGGATGAGTGGGTAGATGAGTGGACGGATGAATGGGTGGATGGATGGGTGGATGGATGGATGAGTGGACGGATGAATCAGTGCTGCACTCTGTCAGCCTTTGTCCTGGCTTCTTCGACATCAGACATCCCTGCAGTGAAATGGTTCCGGTCCCGACCGCACAGCTGCAGCCTCCAGCAAGTCGCAGGTTCGATTCCAGGCTTGATTCTTCGCAGCACGTTTCCTAACCTGTGTATCCTGACTCCCACATCAGTGCTGAACAAAGACTGAAGATGCCCCTAAAAACGTATTCTCACGATATGTATCACCAAACCCATGACCAGAATGACATCTGGTAGCTCCCAGTAGTTCAGGACCAAACCAGTCCAGCGGGGAACATTCTGCTGTTCGTCTTTTCCAGACAAAGCCAATGTTTGCACTGGCAGCCAGCAACACCTTGACATGTGGTTCCAGAGAGCAGAAGAGTAGTGAATCAGTCGGTCCTCTCCCACGCAACCAGCTCTTCTCTGTGCCCTCACAGGAAATGGAAGAGATGATTAAATCACACCAAGACCAGGAGTCACATGTCAAAAACATCCCCCATCAGGTTGCTGGTGTACGATTTAACCTGCTGATCCACCAAGATGTCAGGAGATGACATCTACACACTGATAAGGAGGAAGATGAAGAGCTTTACAAGACTAAAAATACCAGGCTGTTGTCAGACGTGACAAACAGGAATCCCAGAGATTATGAGCTTTTGTCAAGCTTAATCACTCCCAGGTATGAATGCAGGCCGATAACGTAATCTGACAGATCCGTACGGCTACAAGAGCTTCCTGTGGCACCTTGTCTCCTGCAGATCCACTAACTTGACCTGCTCAAGGCTTCAGCCTGTCAGTGTGGAGGGATTTACGTGTTCAAAGCCTGTACGAACCAACGGTGATGACATGGAGATGGTGGGAGCACGGACGGACCTACAACACTCAAAACTCTCAGCACCACAGACTCGCTGCACAGGAGCTCGCCATCTGATTTCTTCCTAGTGACCAGCAGGGGGCAAGTGCACTGGCCGATTGTGTAACATCCCAGTGAGTCACTGGCTTATTCATTTATATATTAACATTTCTGTAATTATTGATCTATTTTCAAAAGTATTTTTTGGCCCGTTCCCTCGTATTTCTGCCCTATTGTACATGTCTAATTTAGTTGCTCCGCCCCCTCTGTCACGTGTTAGCAAGCTTTGGCTTCCCTTGGCAGCCCACTTTCAGGGGCCATTTTAGAAAGATACTTGAATATTTAGATCTCTGGTGCCCTGCCAACACACCTGTGAGAGAGCTCAAGCTTGTGTTTGGAGGAGTTTCAGCACCGACGCCACAACGGGTCTCACACAGGTGTGTGCATGACCGCGGCGTCACTTGTTGATCCACAGTTCATTTCAGACAACAACAGAAGTGCTAGCTGTGTTTGAGCCTCAGGACCATTTGGGGAATGCAGCATTAGCTCACACTGGACGACTTAGCGAGTGGTGACGCTACAACACTGCAATACGAAGAAAAACGAGCAACTGCTGCACAGCGCTGCAGGGTTGTGCTGTTCTTACAACATTCACCTTTTCTACGACAGGTTGGGTTTCCAGCGGCAGCGCGTGTGACAGCGATGGTGAGCAGGACCAAACAGGGAAATGTGAGCCGGATGAGCATAGAACTGCAAAAAACAGACCTCTCTGTACCGGTGGAACAGAGACGAAGTCCAAGTCTTCAGGATCTGACAGCGTCATGTCACAAACCCCTTGGCTCCAGTACCAGAGCTGCAGGGTGACTGTGGCTCAGCTGCTGCAGCAGGTAAACTGTGTGGACGCGTTGTGAAGTGCCTTGAGAGCTCGATGGACCACAACAAGGTGATTTAAATGTGGTCCATTTACCATTTAGAAAAACACTCAAAGATGAAACCAAAAACATCCAAATGCTACAACTGCTCTTCAACACAGCGTTGAGCTTGTGGCTGTTCGCCATATTCTTCCAAATTATGAGTCCAACCCTCACGCAAAATATGCAAATCAGACCTGA
The DNA here is from genome assembly GCF_037954235.1 of Aulostomus chinensis. Classification (NCBI taxonomy): domain Eukaryota; kingdom Metazoa; phylum Chordata; class Actinopteri; order Syngnathiformes; family Aulostomidae; genus Aulostomus; species Aulostomus chinensis. The sequence goes on along the minus strand of NC_141331.1, from coordinate 1,373,077 downwards.
TTAACAGCCCTGTCACTAACCCTCACAGTTGATCCCTTCCAGAGCGGAGAGGCTCTGATTAGCATATCTCCTTTAGCATCAACTCTGTTCAGATGGAAACCTTGTAATTATGGCTGCAGCCCACCCTGCTGCTCGATGAGTGGGTGGTGTGACCTGCCAGCCGCTCAGGGGTCACGCTGGAATTTATATCACCTCTGACCCAAACTCTCACTGAGATTTATGAAGCACAGGCGTTCCCTGACTGTGACAACGCAGGCCTGTTGGAATAATGACAAGAGTGAGAGCTGGGAGAGACGGAGAGTCAGCTGGAGCGTTTCTGACATCTCATCCTGACGCCTCAAGTCCTCCCTCCTCCTCGACAATGCAGAGCTTGCTGGGTCTTAAAGAAACGCACCAACTTGGGAAATCCTCTCATGAGCCATCCATTTTACAACCAGACATTTGAATCAGAAGGTTCTGCTAAAACAGCTGCATGTGATCCAGGACGTACCTGTTTAACATCATAGGCAAAGAGCACGTACTTCAGGTCAGGGGAGACCAAATACTTGGCCACATTGAAATTTATCTAGAAAGGAAAAAGAGAAACAATCATTATGACGTTTTTTTGGATTGGGATCAAAGCTTCCACCTCAACAACATGTAGCACGCCTACTTACAAACGTGGTATTCGTCAGGACAATCTCCGTTTCATTGGTGACGATGTTGAACTTGATGACATGGCCGTCACTGTTCCTGTAGATAACTTCAGAGTCTGAGCAGGGAAACAGAAGAAAGAGAGAGCGTGTTTAGGAGGGAAACGAGGGTTGAAAGCTGTCCTCAACAACAAAGAGTCAGAGCAGCTGAAGCAGCCTTCAAACGCGATTTGGCTTTGCAAAGACGTCAGGAACAAAACCGTCCTCAGCTTCTTTGTTCAGTGATTAAATGTGGGAATCAAAACTGATTTAACAAACACAAAGAGGGAGCCTACACTTTCCATTGTGAAGGTAACACAGTTCTGTGTTGATTTTACCGTGCCAGGAAAACATCTTTTGTTCGGAGTTGAAGTGATTAGACGTGGACGTGTTTAGTGTTTAATGTCAGAACCGTAGCTTGAATACAGGAAGTCACACATGAGCCACCAGCATGAGTCTGCACCTTCAGGAAATACACCTGGCCGACGTTACAGCTCTCTGAACAGCTCCAGACACGCCAATGATGCACCCGACCTCGTTTTAAAGCAACACACTCACCTCATGGAACGTCTCTGATTGTCCCCACAGACGGACAAGAGGACAGGGCCTTTCCTCTAAGGAGCTGAGGCCCAGGCTAATTAGCTTAGCACAATAGCTGGTAGTGGGTGGGAGAGGAGAGGATGATGAGGGTTACTGCTGGACACGCCAACGTCCTAAACCTGAGCTAGCTGATGCTAACACTACCCACCCACGAGCATTCCCGCGCTAAGCTAACTAGCCTGGGTCTCCTAGAGGAGGGGCTCTGTCTTCTAGTCTGACTCAGGGAACAATGGACAATCAAAAACTTTCCCTAGAAGTTAGCGTGTTGCTTTATATATATACTGTATATATATATATATATATATATATATATATATATATATATATATATATATATATACACACACACACATATATATAATATACACACACACATATATGTGTGTGTATATGTATGTGTATACACATATATATGTGTGTATATATATTATATGTGTGTGTATATATGTACACATGTATATTTCCATATATATTTATATAGTACTTCTGAATATTTATTGGATTGCATGCACCAACAGCACCACAACAAATTCCTCCTATGTGTAAAATGGAACTGAGCAATGAAGCCTTTTCTGATTCTGATGAATGCCAACACACATGTAGACAGACATGCACGTGACAGCACTGACGCTCATTCAACAGTCCTGGAGAGGAAGTGACACCTGTGTCAGTCAGAAGTGAGCAACGCTCCTGAAGGGAAGAGCTTGAGCGGCCATTGAAGTCGGATGAAGCGAGCAGCAATGCACACTTGAGATGTGTGTCTGCAGTCGTCACCCTCCTGTGTTTGTGTTTCTGTAGTTCAGGTCCAGACATCAATTAGTGAGCTTCTGGGTGAGGGAGTCCAGCAAGGCTCCGTCCGGGTTAACAAGGCTGCATGCATGAGACATGAATTTATTCACTTTGAGAAATTTTACACAAAGATGTGAATCACGCTTCTCCTGAAATATTCAAGAGGGAAGTGAGGACATCATGTATTCATCGAGCACCAGGAACTCCAACACATCATGGCGCTCACATGACATTTGACTGAGACCTTTCCTCTGATCCCTGTGGTGTATTTGTCAGCAGACGAGGCCACTGCTCAGACAGGGAGGGCGGGGGTGGGGGGTCATGTCCAGTGCTCCTGGGAGTCATACAGGGATAAAGAGCTTTACAAGTTGGCACATCTGACCCTGAGCAGCTGTTTGTGTTTGGGCGGCTCTGAGAATTCCGTCTCTGCAGTGTGAATGGACGTCGCTGCTGTTGATGACAGCTGCAACTGCCACACAAGCAACAGTACAGGAAACTGGCTGCCATGACGACATCCACCAGCTCCAGTGCTAGTAGTGGTAGTAGTTCTAGTACCAGTGTCAGCCTGAGGCTCTGCAGGTCTGCAGCCTCTGAGGTAACCTGAGCCCCCCCCTAACTGTCAGCTTGATCACCAAGGAAGGTCTGAAGTCTGCTCTTAAACTTAGAGAGGGGGTCTGGGTCCTGGACTGAAACTGGGAGACCGTTCCACAGGAGGGGAGCCTGAGAGCTGAAGGCTCTGGCTCCATTCTACAGGTAGAACTCTAGGAACCAGCAGGAACCCTGCATCCTGGGAGTGAAGGGTTCTAGCTGGATCATAGGGGACTAGGAGCTCTGTCAGGGATGAAGGAGCCTGACTGTTGAGGACTTTGATGGTAGAAGAAGAATTTTAAATTCTGTTCTGAATCTGACAGGGAGCCATGCAGAGAAGCAGTCCAGGAGAGACCTGGTCTCTGCTACCAGTTCTAGTCATCATGGGCAGCAGTGTTCTGGACCAGCTGGAGAGTCTTTCGGGACTTATTAGTCCAGCCTGGTAGGAGGGAGGTGCAGTAATCCAGCCTGGAAGTGACAAAAGCAGGGACTAGTTTTTCTGCGTCTTCTTGAGCCAGGATGTGTCTGATCTTAGCGATGTTACGTAGATGGAAGAAGGCGTCCTGGAGGTTTGCTGAATGTGGGACTTAAAGGATCCTGGTCAAAGAGAACTGCTAGGTTCCTTATGGTGGTGCTGAGGGCCAGGGTGGTGCCATCCAGGGTACCTGTCTCATCAGATCAGGTGGTCCTCAGGTGTTTGGGCCCAGCACAAGAACTTCAGTTTATCAGAGTTAATAAAGGAAATGATGGTCCTCCATGTTTCCTGTCCTTCAGACAGGCCTCCAGTTCAGTCAGCTGGTTTGTTCCATGTGGATCATTGATGAGTTCAGCTGAGTGTCGTCTGCATAGCAGTGAACATTAATGGAGTGTTTCCTGATCATGTGACCTAGAGGAAGCAGGTACAGGGTGAAGAGGACTGGTCCAAGCACAGACCCTTGTGGAACACCTGAACTGACTGTAGTGGTCTCAGAGGAACCATCATTAACTAGTACCAACTGAAATGACCTAGTAAATATGACCTGAACCAGTTCAGTGTGGTTCCTTTAATACCAGTGACAGGTTCCAGTCTCTGTAGAAGGATATGGTGGTCAATGGTATCAAAGCTGCACTGAGATCTAATCAGACCAGCACAGAGACCAGTCCCTCATCTGGTACCAGTAGGAGGTCACTGGTACCTTTGACTAGTTCTGTTTCTGTGCTAGGATGAACCTGGAACCTGACTGAATCCTCCAATCAGCTGTTGCTGTGGAGAAGTCTCACAGCTCACGTGATGAAAGATAATGTGCCCGACAGGAGACCGAGGCAAAGACACATGTCCGTGTAGCTGAAACTGACCACTGGTGGAACTGCTACGCCTCTGTGTGCGTGTTTGTGCGTCTAATTAGGTGCCTGAAATAACTTCCATTCCTGTGAGGTCCAGAGGTGCTGCAGCTGATCTGGTGCCTGGGAGACGAGTGAACATGAACAGCTGATAAAAGCGACCTGGTTCCCGTGATGTTTAAAACATCAGCGCAGGTCTCTGCACGTGTCCCCTTCAATAATGGAGCATCTGTAGCTAGAAAAGAACAAGCTAAGACTCTGATGCATTAGTCATGTTCTCTGTCTGTAACCCCATGAATAATAAAATGTCTCTGCCTTTTTCCCTTTCTTTCTCTTTATAAAGGCTTGACTCCACTGATCATTGGATGGATTAAAAAGTGGTCACCCTTCATGTCGCCAGCTGCTGTTTCCGTATGTTTGAGTGACACATTGCCCAAAAAATGTAATCTGCCTTTCTAGACACTTACAGTTGAACGTTGGACTCACGAGAGTTTTTTTCCCTCCTGCATGACTTTCAGGTGACTGCAGAGGTCTGAAAACAGCAGCCGCGTGTTTCTTCCTTGAAGCTAAATGCCTGTTCATGCTCGCACGGAACCAGAACAGTTCTACTTTGTTCTCCAATCAAAGTGTGAATGGGTTACTGAGCAAACAGCTGGATTACGAAGATGTGGATGACACCTGGCGACAACCCGAAGGGTTTGTCAATGGACGCTTTTGGCCTGTTTCGCTGTTGTTAGCCGTCAGTCTCCATGAGCTCAAAGCGAAAGGTGGAATTCACTTTGCAGATGAAGAATCACTTGAAGGCTTGATACTGAGGGAGTTCAGAATCGCCATTTAAAACCTGTCACGCGGTTCTCCAGGTGGGAAGCCGTTGTCCAGCAGGGATTCCTCCGCACCGACAGAGAAACAGAGGCTGATTCCTGGGTTCGCACTGCACCTCCTTTGGATAACCAAGTTTTAGGAGGATGTCCTGAAAAGCACTCATTAGCAGTCCTCTAAATTCTCTGTGTCATGAATATTTCTCTGTTGATATGAAGCTGTTTAATACATAAACAAATGCAAAGATGGACACCATTTCAACGTCTGTCTGCTTGAAGAACTCTCAGCTGCCTGCCTGTCCAAGGTGCAACAGAAATAATATCACTTTGAAGGAACCGGGGTAACATCGCTCTTACAGTGTTGGTACTTAGTGAGCTGTGACACACTGTAATTTTCCTTTGAAAACACCCAAATTACTCTGGTTTTAAGTGTCCAGCTCTGGAGTCTACTGCCAACATTACTGCCACAGCTGTCAGGAAATAAAAGATGAATTCTGCCCACGGACTGGAGGCGGCGAGAAGAATAAAAACACGCGCCGCCAACTATAGAAGCGGCTAATATGGCTTCCATTCTGCTGCTTCTCTCAGGTCCCAATACTTTACTGCACCTTTGTTTGATAGTTTAGGCTCTCCCTCAGAGGTCCAACAGTGCTCGTGTATCCACGCATTTGTTGACCTCCACGTCAGTGAGGGCTGTTCTGATTGGTGTTCAGATCGTTACTCAGCAGCTGAATGGACGTGTCACGATCGTCTCTTCCAAAGCCGCCTGGATCGCCTATGAACATTTAATAGTTACTTACTCATTTAAGATGCTCGACTGTGTCAGATGGAACCCACTCTTTGCTGAATATCTTGCAACACTCGACCATCTGTGCTGCCATGTTTGTAGTTTCCACCTTCTGAAAAAGCTGCCATTAACGAGGACTAGCGAGGGGCGTTAGCAGTGCTAGCGTGAGGCGGTTTAGCAACCTGGGAGGGACGGTGAGTCCACAAAACAAATGTGGCTATTTGGCTGTTAGCGTCATTAGCTTCATGTCAAACCTGACCCAAAGGTTCAGTCCTGTGGAGCAGCACGCTATGGTTTCACCATGACATCAGTGGAGCGCCACATGCTCATGTTTGAGTGAAAGAACATTTCGTTCTGCTTTGATTTGGCATTATGAAGTAAATGTTGATGCACAAAGTTGGACTGGCTGCTGATTTGTAGGATTGCCAGACAAACTGTCTGTGTGAGGACATTTTAGTACTTAAGTGTCTCTTGATCAACGGAGACGCCTCACATCGACCGGCCCAAACGTCACCTTGCTGAGAACATTTGTGTGAAGTGCAGAATCATCCACGGTGCACAAAATATCTGGAGATGGCGAGCAGGCACAAATGTAATCATGGTTAATTCAATGTACAATCATCATTTTCTGCAGACGTGGCATCCTGCAGCACGAGAGGGAGACAAAAAAATAGTGAGCAGCAAATTCTAACCGAAATGAAAGTTGGAGGACCGAGGGGGGACCCGGCACCATGTAATATGCATGATGCACTCTGAATTATTTAGCCAAAGTTGCATCATGCCTGAATGCTCTCTGCTGGTCCCCAAGGTTCCACCAAATGTCACAGCTGGTCAAACTCAAAGGGCCTGGTTAAAGATAGAACGCTGGTGTTTGGTTCTGCAGCTGCTGACAGGCTCATGGTAGCATTCTGCTAGCCTCTGCTAGCAGCCCAGATGTAAACGAAGACTCCACATCGGAGAGGTCCCGGTCCACTAGGAGGACATTTCCCGTTGCCACCAGGTGGCGCTTTGACTTATCTGACCTAAAATTGAATATTTTCCTCCTTGGCCCGGGCTCCACCCCTCCACCATGTTGGCGATAACCTCCTTGTAGTTGTGGTTTTACTCCATCAATGGTGTTCAGATAATTTGGATTCACTGTGGTTCTGGAGTTGAAGACTGAAGAAGAATGTGTTTATCATCTTGGAGGGGAAGTTTCAGAGTTTAAAACTGGAATCTCCCTCCCCTCCTCTCTGCTTGAGTTTTATCATAACATGATGGGCAGAAGTTATATAAAAGCAGAAGTTATATAAAAGCAGAAGTTATATAAAAGCAGGCCGCTGCAGTCTTCCTCCTGAATGATTCATCTGTAAATACTCGTCCAAAGCTGAGCCTCGCGTCTCGTCCGGAGCTCCTAAAGCTGCTCAGCACAAATCACGTCTAATAATCTGTCAGGGCGACTGTGATTGACAACACCAGAGCGCGGGCCTCCTCAGCCCGGCCCCACCCGTCCTCCACCACAGAACTACATGATCAATACACCAACGTCCCCCTGGGTCCCACACACTCAAACACAACCCCACACGTTTCATGCTACAAAAATTGTTTCCTTCCCTCGGGGGACGAATGTTGCTCACCAACAACAGTTTTTAAATTAATAAATGAACGAGGTTCTACACTCCAGGAGGACCCTTCCAATGTGTCCATCGTCACAGGTAGAGATTTGTCAGTGATTGTTACATAACACACAACGAGTATTCTTTAGTTAAGAGTCAAATACACTCGTAGAGTTCTGCTGGACCAAAGAGCACTTTTCTAAATCAAGCTATGACACACGCACACGCTACACTCTTGACAACCGTATAAACGCACCCACATGATTGTAGGTGAACACAGGTATTCTTTCTCTCGCCCTAGTGGCAGTAATGGGAACAGCATGTATATTTGCCTCATCGGCAGCATGAATAAGGCACCAATGGCAGAAATGAATAAAAACTCCAAATGACCAGAAGCCGGCATGACATCCACACGCTTTTATGCTCTGGCAGTCGTCACATCAAACATTTCAAACAACTGGGCTGAACCCCATTTTCCTGCGTCTGACAGGATGATCAGAATTAACATGGACATCGATGGAGCTGAGGTTCAGATCCCTCCCAAAGCCACAGTGTCCGCCCACATGACCAAAACTGGAAAGCATGTCAGATGTGTTGAGGCTGTTGTGAGTCACTGTGATTGACAGGTGCTGCAGCATCAGTCTAACCTGCAGCATGCAAGTTAAATGTCATCATGTAGGAGAACAAACATGGCGCCGGCTGCGCTGAAGTGTCCGTCATGATTAATAAGGCCACTCCGCTTCCTCCAGCGCCGCAGCTCCTTCATGATGACATGCTTCACTTTCATGGGAGAATTCATGGCTGCAACACTGCACGTAGCTGCTATCAAGTCTTTCCTCTCCGCTGAGGAGCACTGAGCTCCTCCAGCCCGCCGACTTTCTGACTCTTACACCGTCACGCCACGGACCCCGTGTAGCAGCCATTCTTTACATGCCCACGTGTGTCAGGGCTGGACAACACGCCCTGACGGATCATGTCTGAGGAAGTTACATCCCCAGTGCATCCTGTTTTCAAGGAAGTCAACTCTCCTCTAGCTCCAGAGGTCCTGCAACTCTCACGGAGCTCGTCTCCACCACGCAAACCTCTGGCCTCTGTCCGTGGCGACACTACCTGGCTGCACTGAGCATGCTCTACGGGTCGATCCGCGACTTCCCTGACAGCAGTGGAGCTGTGACCGCAGCAGCGACGGTGCACGGAAACCATCTGAGTGAGACCCACGTAGAAGCCCTTGAGCTTTGACCTTCAGCTCTACAAGCCCATCCTCCTCCTCACTACCTTAAACTATTCTGTCAGCGAAAGTAAGTGAACAAACATTCTCTGGAGATGACTCCACCTGTTCCCGTCCTCCTCTCTGTTCTACCTCAGGGGTGCAGCAGACTTCCTCTTCAAAGGTGCTCTTCCACCTTCCCAGCCAGCGCTCAGAGGCTGCGGCGTTCTGTACACTCAGCAGTTACACTTGTAACCTGCACTTCCTGTGAGGCTCCGACAGGAACATTTTCAACTCTCTCAAGGTCTTTCATGGCTCGGTCACCTCATCACCGCGCGCCCCACAGCATAGCCTCTCTGCTAAACGATCACACTGGAGAGAGAATTATAAAAGCTACTCAACCCATGCCGGACGGACTCTGGGAACGCCGCCTTCACACTTTCTCTCGCTGTGGCCTCATTTTCACTGTCATGCAAGTCCTGCAGCTCCATGGAAGCAGCACAATCAACCGCACAGCAGTTTCTCTGACTATTCTACAAATTTAGATCAGAACAGCCAACATTTCTACAAGTGCCTGGTACCACAACTGAAGGAAGGCACAGGGATCTCCTGACACATCGGCCTCCCTTGCTCTCCAGCGTCCTGCAGCTCTGATTAGAGCGAGCTAATGACTTGTGACGTTGGTCTGAGCTTATCACAGATTAACAGATGACTTTAACTGACAGGGTTTGGTTCATGGAGGATATTTCCTGTCAGACACGTTGAAAACCAACAGCGCTGTCAGCTGAGGAGAGCATGAGGTGTGAACTTTGGCTCATACTTTGCTGAGCTGGTTGCTCTCTTCTGTCAGTGGAGTCATGCAGACTGTGAAATTTCTGGAGTTGAGCAACGTATCACTCTTCAGATTATTTATCAAGTTGTATGAAACATACAAATTGTGGCTTTGATGTGTAAACACACATAAACTCAATGAATTTAAATCCAAATAGAAACTCTATAAGTAGCAGAGTTCTTAAAGAGAAAACTCAGCAGTTTCCCTGTCGGCCTGAATTCATGAACACGATGCACATGCAGAGTTAATTAGATTAACTCAAACTAATCATAATCAAAATGAAGCAAATGTGACTCCTGTGCTTCCAAACCCCAGGGACAAGGGAAGGTTCCCCAGGACTGAATGGAGGTTCTGGTCAGACCAGACTGAGACGGGTTGCTGTCACAGATAATAGCAGTAAAATACTACATGATACTTCACTCTTGGTAATAGCGATAGTTATAAAGTCTTTATAGTTCTGTCCTAGGCAGGGGAGGTTTTCAGACCTGGGCTGACAGTTCTGACTTCACCCCCCCTTCCCTCCTTGCCCTGTCAGTTTGATGAGTATTTCAGAGTACTCTTCTTGGGAAATAGCCTCATAAATCCCATGGCTTTGGCCAAATCTTACATTAGAATTCACATTTTAGCAGGAAAATGTGTCCCAAATCCAGTGATGCAGGTTGGAAAGTGGCGAGACTTCTAGTTCAGATGTCTGAAGCCTCAGTTTGACACAAAAGTCCAGAGATTTCCTCCCCATTGTTTTACACTGTAAGGTGAAATGTGGCACAGCAACTCTGGGGGCTTACAGAATCCAAACTGTTTGACTTATTACAAAGTTGTGTCAGTGTCATGACTCTCGTATCAAAGTTTGAAGGCGATGCCATGAACGCCCTTGGAGGAGACAGCGTTTGTTTGGGGTTCAAAATTGGCACAAAGTCGTACTTTCATGTGCATATTGTGGACTCCCTGCAGGATTTAGGTCAGAGGTGTCGCGTGTGATTGGTGGGTCGTGATGTGATGAATAACTGAGGTTTAGTTCCATGTCTCTACCACATTCCTACAGGCTATGGCGCCCCTTTTCAGATACCTAGGTGGTGCTCTGGAGCACATTTTGGCACTTTGGTAAAATGTAAAAAGTAACCCTCAAATGTTTACCAGACCTAATGTGTGTGCCAAATTTGGTGAGTTTCTGACTGTGTTTAGGGTGTCAAATGAGGCCTGAAGTGGCAGAATAGTAAAGAAAGAAAGAAAGAAACTGAACAGACATCAGGGTCTTCACCCCCTGGGGCTCAGGCCCAGAGTACTGATGTGTATTGAGAGGGTATTGCAAGGGAAAGTATCACTGATGAGATATGATGAAAACCAACCAGGACATTTCAGGTTAAATCAGAACACGTCTCCAAGCATGGACCTGCGATTGAGTCGGATCTCATTCGTTCCTCCTCACAGCAGCTCAGCGGCGCCTGATACGAGGCGCGTCAGAGCCGCGTCACTGAGAGGCGTGTCTAAACCCTTAATTACACTCATTAAAAACACCACTGGTCATGTGGACACGTGAGGAGTTACGGGTCAGTGTTCCGGCCAAGCGTCTCTGCTCAGCTGATCTCAGCGGCCCGGAGAACTTATAAACCCGGAGTCGCCAGCAGCACACAAACAGGCCGGCCTCCAGCCCTGGAGCCTGAGGTCTACAAATATAAAATCAATGAAAGACAATTGAGAGATTTGTGTTCTCCTGTTCCCTCTCCCTCTGAAGGAGAACGCAAAATATGAACCAGGCGCCTGTGGGAACAGCACCCCGCTTCGGAACCACAGTTTTTTGACAAAAGGACAGGAGACAATTCACAGTAAGCTTGTCAAAAACATAGTCACGATCACTAGCAGTGAGGTGTGCTGATGCTAGCAGTGGCTACATCTCATCTTTAGCCACTGCACTGATATCTGAACTGGTGGTGAATTCCTACGGCAGCTAACATGCTAACTAGTCGGTTTGCTTCCAGGGCCCGTGACTGGTGGACGCTGAGAATATTCTGAGGTGGATGAATCATGTTGGAATCAGGGTCAAAAGAATAAAAAAGAATTGAGAAGGAAAAGAAGTTCTGCCCGCATTTAAAGCTGCAGCGCCCAGTCGTAGCAACGAGGCTGCGACGTATAGATGTTCGGCCTCTTCAGGAGGGATGAATGCAGGAGCAAGTAAGTGAAGTGAATATACAGCGCAGAGGGATGTTAGCTTAGGCGCTAACAACAAGCTAACTGGAGAGTATAGATCTCCTCTCCACAGACAACAGGGAGGAGGTGCCGTCCTCTCCTGTGACTCACACATCTGACTCAGGCGGCTGGACGCGTTCTGGGTCGTTCGGGTACTTATTGTGCATATGGGAAGGTGAAAGCCTCTTTCGTCAGGTGACAGGAGTCCTGCGACGCTTCTCTCTGACTAAGTGGCGTCCTCTGTTGCAATCACGGCCTTTTAGCAGCAGCTGAGTGGTGTGTAAGGTTTCTGAGACATGCTGGATGGGACATTTTGGGCTTGAGAGCTGCAGCCTCCACATTCCAGCTGCTGGAAGATGAAGTGAGCTGAGCTGAACGATTTATTTGATGAACACAAATAAAGTACTTGTGAGTGATTGTGGCGGGTGGATGGTGACGGTGGCGGCTGCAGACACAAGGACTTTACGTGAACATCAGTATTATTGTGACAGATACAAGTAAAACGCTCACTCCAAACCACAGAAGAAGAGTTTTAGCATGCTGGCGGCGCGAACAGCAGTCAGACGTCTGAAAACACTCAAAATGCTACAACATGATGGAAATGGTTTCAGGTCCGATTCCAGAGGGAAACTCCGATGATGTAGAATGTAGTGATGTAATGTGGGCGTGGCCTCAGGCATTAGCAGGACTTTATTCTATAGGCAGGTAAAAGTATCCTGAAATATTCCAGAATCAACTCATGTAAACACCTACGTAGAAATAAGCCGTTATTTTAAAATCCCACCAATCAAACGTATCCATTGTTGGGGACAACGAGCTTGGAGGAGGCATGTCAGCGTGGATGATGAAACCAAAGTTCCATGGCTTCATTCGCTGGATGCGTTGGTTCATGCAAACATTAATTATGAATAAATTAGACTGGATCAGAACTCACTGTCAGCTCAGGGATGAGAAACCGTCTCAGGAAGGAGAGAACCACGTGAGAACAGCTCCAGTAATTAGTCGGGTGATGATGTCAGAGGATGTGAGGCGTTGAAGAATGATCCAGCTGCCTTTGTCCCAAAGAGTCTAAATTTAAACCTGCCATCTTTAATTCATCATCAGTGGTCGTCCTTTCACTCTGTCTCCATCTCAGAGACAAGCCTCAGTGCTACCGAGGACTTAATGGGGTGAAATGTCCCGGTCGTACAGAAGCGTGGAGACATTGATGTCATGTGATGGTGACAGTCGTCCACCTGAGCTGTTTACCTGGAGCGGGATCACTCCTCCAATCATCCTGATGACACAAACACAGTCTCAGACGAGCGTTGCTCATCAGAGAGACTGTGGCCCATCACAGGAAGTGCGTCTGACAGGAGGTGTAGCATTTGGTTGCTATGATACAAACTGTCCATGGGATCCAAAATGTCAGCATCACCTCCCGTGATAAAAGACTGAGGTTTGACCTACGGTTTGTAGGCTGACTATTTTTCAACTGAACAATAACTCCAAACACTCGGTCAGCACATCCACACGCTGCTGGTGTCTGGCAGAGAACCCGGACACACCGGAGCCTCAGGGGGGAACCAAAGTCCACCCTTGTTTCCCTCCTGTAGGGTTTCAGTGTTACAATGTAATTTCTCCAAATGCTCACTCATGAAAGAAAAGAAATATGAATTAGGAAGTTTTATTCTAATGGTTCTTACTTCATCAGGACACGTTTAATTGATTGTATTTTCAGGGTTAGATGAGTTTGTTAGCAGGCTACATGCTAGCATTTAGCTCGGACATGCTGCGAAGAATCACCCCGGCTCAAGATGCATATTTGGAGATTTGTCAAAAACCTGGAAGAGTCATGGAATCTGAAAATAGTCATTTCAAGGCCTGGAAAAGTGTTTTGGGGAAAAAAAAGCCAGAAAATTTGGGAAAAGAGAGAAGATTTGCAGGATATGAGATGCGAGGAAGCTCAGTTGAATCCCTGGTTGACACTGATTGACTGCAGTCACATTTCATTGACTTCAGTCCTCGTGAGGGCCAACACACTTGAACCACCAGTGTGAGCAGGCTGCTGTCCATCAGTTTCAGTCAAACGTACACTGGCACACTTTTACATGAATTTTGTTTGTCACGTGCGCAGAGACGTTTATGCATGGTCCAATCTCGTGTTAAAAGCCTGAACCAGTCATTGAAGACCTGCCCAAAGAACCCCCCTGAGACGCTGGACTCCCCCCGCATGAAAGTCAGAATGTTGTCATTTCCTGAATAATGTCAGTGTGCATGTAGGTTTTATAACCAGACGTGTGGGGTTCCCATGAGCGGTCCAAGGACTGCAGAGGCGGGTTCTTCCTGTCAGATGAGTGAACTGAGCCGGACGAAATCACAGCGGAGGATTAATTAGGTTCAGCTGAAGACTTTTGTCACTGCGACTCAGATGAGCGGACGCATCAAGGAGACATGCAGAGAGCATCCCTGGAGGACGTCCTCCTGTCCCTGGAGGCAAACATGAGGATGAGCTGTCCCCAGCCACGTCCCTCAAACACAGAAGCCGCTGCTGGAAAACACAAGTGTCTGTATTTGGACCAGAGAGGGTCGTGACTCGTTCCAGAGAAATGATCAGGACACGCGACATCACATGTTGCTGGCGTGTGAAGGGCTGAGATGTTGCGGTGGCACCATGATAGGGAAACGTATGAAAATGAGCAAAACTCTGAGTCACGTGGCCTTGAAACAACCGTGAATCCACCACTGACTTGGCAGCAGTCACATGACCCAGATTCTGTGACGTGCGGAGCTGAAAGCATCAAAGAAACGTGAACAGACCACAGAAGTCCCAACATGGAGCAACCGAGCTGTCCCGTCGAAACACAGGGGGCGGGGCCTGATTCTGGCTGCCAGGTTGGTTCAAGTGTAGGACGGTTTCAATTGGGTCAGAACAGACCGAGCTTCTGTGCTTCTCAATGTTGTAAACTCAGTGGGCGGGGCTTATAAACCAAGACTATACAGGGGTGTGACATTTAAATGACAACTGTTTTCAACGCCAGAAACGTTCCGTGATCAACGAGGGACGACTGATGTCACACATCACCCTTGAGTCTCGTTGCTCTATGATTTCGGTTTCTACCTTCAGACCTGCGTGAAGGTCCCTGAGTTGTCGCTTCACCATGGTTCTGACTCCCAGGTAGACTCGCCACACGACTTTCCACAAGAAAAACGAGCCCGCAGTGAGAGAACGTGTAAGAGGAGAGAGGACTAGCGAGAGATTGCTGGAGGTTAAAGCTGGCGGCAGCTGTTAGCTGCTCAGCGTGATTCAACCTTCTCAAGGCTCGTTTCTATCAGGTCTGACGGTTCCGTCCTTGAGTGGCGTCTGAGAGCTCAGGTGAACTGCTCAGATTCTTTGAAACAACACATATCACAACAAACACTGGAACATCAGTGCTGATACGTGTCCCCGTGACAGCAAACACCTGGTGGCTTTCTATCAAACATCCAGCCACAATGTTTTCTATCCAAGATTTCACTGCTGTTCCAAAATAAAACTCAGGAGAACAAAGGCATCCCGGCAGCGCTCGTCCCAGGACTCCTGCTTGTCTCTCGAGTGTAAGTCTACACTTATAAGAGAAACCTTTGAACAAGATACACTGGATGTACTTCTGCCTGTACTGTATTTCTAGCGTGATATCGATATCAGCCAGTACTACTCCACCCTCACGTCCACCCATCCATCCCTCCATCCATCCCTCCATGTTCCCCCTCTCCTCCTGTTGAGGGTGGTGGGGGTGGAGCCTATCCCAGCAGCCTTCCCCCTGGACAGGTCACCAGTCCATGGCAGGGCCAACACATAGAGACAGACAACCATTGGCTCTCCCAGCCACGCCTACGGTCAATTTAGAGTCTGGATTAACCTGGTCCCTCTTGATGTCTTTGGACTGTGGAGGAAGCTGGAGTACCAGAGAGAACCCAGCAGGAACAGGGAGAACATGGAGACTCACCCAGAAAGACCCCGTGCTGCAGCCGGGGCTCCACCCACAACCTTCTTGCTGGGGGGCCACAGGGAGGACCACTGCTCCACCCACAACCTTCTTGCTGGGGGCCACAGGGAGGACCACTGCTCCACCCACAACCTTCTTGCTGGGGGGCCACAGGGAGGACCACTGCTCCACCGGGCCACCAAAACCAACATTTTAGTCCCTCTACTTTCTTTCCAACAGTAACTTTGTGTTCATCAAATATTCTCAAGATGACATTTTTATCGGCCAAATGTTCAACGTACAAACATGAACAACAGAGGAGACACTCGTGTTTTTGACGAGTTTTCTACTGCATGACTTTGATCCGTAGATTAAATCATTTCAGACTGAGTTGTAATAGAAAACGCATTTCATGAATAGCAAGTAACATCTCTTGATATTCATTCCCTTCAGTAAAATGATTCTGGGGGTGAGGAACGGGACAGTGTGTGTGGGTGGGGGGGGGGGGGGAGAGAGAGATGGTAGAACTCGTCACTCAGGTGCCATCGCTGCTCCTGGGTGGTTATCAACACTTGTATTACTTCAAGATTTGTCTTGTGATTGAGAATGGAAAAAGAAATCCAGCCAGGCTGCACACTTGTATTTTATTCATTCAGCTAAAATCAGTCCCTGAAGAAACATTTGGATGAAAACTGGTGTTTATTTTCACCAAAATGCATCTACAATTTTTTAAGCCCCAAATCATTTTTGTTGGATGAAATTAAAAACAAATTTCAGATTTGAGGAAACACTCGCTTGCATCTACTTTCCTCATTTTAAAGGAACCTGCAAACTTTTAGTCAAAGTCTGCGATTGTCCATCAGAGACAGACAAGAGTGCAGAGACCCTCCACTAGGAACTGAAACCAAGGCTAGCTAGCTTAGCACAGTGACTGGTTGTGGGTAGGAAGTGTTTGCATCAGCTAGCTTAGGTCCGGGCTAATTAGCTTAGCATAATGGCTGATAGTAGGAGGGAAGTGTTAGCATCAGCTAGCTCAGGTCCAGGCTAGTTAGCTTAGCCCAATGGCTGGTAGTGGGTGGGAAGTGTTAGCATCAGCTAGCTCAGGTCCAGGTTAGTTAGCTTCGCCCAATGGCTGGTAGTGGGTGGGAAGTGTTAGCATCAGCTAGCTCAGGTCCAGGATGCTGGTGTGTCCAGCAGGAATCCTCCTCCTCCTCCTCCTCTTCTAGTCCTCAACAAACCTTTGGTTCTGTTGACCCAAGTTCCAGTGGAGCTTTGGAGGTGCTGCGTCAAATCACT
This sequence comes from Aulostomus chinensis, assembly GCF_037954235.1. Taxonomy (NCBI): domain Eukaryota; kingdom Metazoa; phylum Chordata; class Actinopteri; order Syngnathiformes; family Aulostomidae; genus Aulostomus; species Aulostomus chinensis. The sequence continues at coordinate 1,356,443 of NC_141331.1, read as the reverse complement.
GCTCCCAGTCAGGAAAGTAGTTCCGGCTACGTGTCTGATTCTACCACTACAACGTCTCCTCATGTTAAACTGGTATTCATCACCAAGGTGACACACAACCCTCCTGATATTAATGCAGGTAGAGAGGGAGCTACGCTAACACTTCCCACCCACTACCAGTCACTGTGCTAAGCTAACTATCAAACTCGTGGGCATGTCCCTTTAAAATTATTTCATATAAGATTAAGCTAAATTCTAGGATTTATGAGACGATGTGTTCAGAATGGCAGCAGTGTGGAAGAGTGTTCATACAACAACAGCAGCTCATGGCCATCTGACACTGCAGAGTTTCATGTTCAGCTGATCACATCGTCATCGTAATGCTCTGCTCGGAAGTGTCTTTATGACAGATGCCAATTTGCCCACAATTCCAGATTGAGCTGCTTTTCAGGATCTCTACCTGACTTGCTGCTCCTCACACCAGCCCAAACTATGACCACAACAAACATGGAAGCAGGAAGGCATTTCACCTCAGCAGAGCACGATACCAGCAAAGAAGAGAGGATTCCTGCCAGCAACTTAATTGGAAACCCAGACGAGGGAACGATGAGGCAACACAAATGAGGCGGCATTCTGAACTGGAATATTTAGTCAGTCAGAGGACGAGTAGACGGAGCATGTACATCAATCTGTCAGTCATCGAGAGGCGCCTGGCTGCATTCAGCCAAGATGCTGCCAAGCATTCATGCCCGCGCGCACACACACACACACACACACACACACTTGTAGGGATGTTGTAGCAGTTTGCACAGCTCAGGGACTCTCTAATAGTAATTAATGAGAGCCACCAGAGCGTGCGATTCCCAATTAACCCCTCAGCCTGACGCTGTGAAAGCCTGCAGGAGGAAAACAGTCGAATGAGAGAGGAGTTTCATTATTCAAGCGCCGTTTTCCTGCTACTGATCCATATGTTGTAAACTAGCAGCAAAAGCTGATGTTTTCTCCGGCTCCTGCTGCCACCGTGCTGACTGGTGGGGGAATGGGGATTAATTGGCTTGATCATGAAGCTCATTAGGAAAATGTAAGAAAATCAAGGTGAGCTGAGAGACAGAAAGACTGCTGAGCTGAGCAGGAGCAGATTTAATCAGGAAGGATTTGAAATCCGACCACGGCTGCAGGTGGATGGGCAACTGCTTCCCACGCATTCAGAGAATCTGCATGCAGTCCATGAACCTCCCCTCCTGTGAGACGGTTCATCATGTCCACCCCCTGACCTGCCATTCATCGACAGACCCACCGAGAGACTCGTGATAGGCCAGATTCTCCATCCAGACAGTTGATCGTCAGGCCACAGTTAGTGAAGTGATGGCAGGTGAGCTCAGGTGAGTTCTGGTGGAGGTTCAGAGAGAACAGGAATCGCTTCCAGAACCTCAGCTGGGAAGAAGGACAAATCAGCCAGGCTCCCTGGGCCTCAGCTAGCAATCGCGCAGCAGGGGGTGAGGTCATTTTGTAGTCCATCAGGAAGTGATCATTTCAGGGATGAGGTAATTTGTAGTCCAACAGGAAGCAAGAACGTGAGTGATGAGGTATTTTTGTAGTCCAACAGGATTTTCACGTCAGGGATGAGGTACATTTTTCATTGTAGTAAACGCCTTTAAGACAAATAATAAAACAAATAAAGTAAACTGGACAATGGAGATGTAAGATTAGATTTTTCTGCCCAACATGAAACTGTAGCAGCAGCATTGATCTCCCAGGGTGGCTGGAGAGATGGGGGGGGCGATGAAATGATGGAGACGGTGTTCTCTTGGCTGTTTATCATCATCTCTCATGTTGATGTGCCGCCTGCACCTCGCCTGCTTTTATACGTGATTCTCTGCGGGCGAGCTGGAATGATGCGCCTGGCGGAGTCCTGCTGGATTTATTCATCTGTCAGCCACAAGCCTGTTTTTCAGCTCATAAAAAAGATTAATTTGAATGGCTGAGTCAAGGCCTTGTGGCGGACCGGCTGCTGGGTGAAGGGGAGTGGTAATCAGCACGAGGTGAACGGTCCTGATAGTTAAAGCCTCAATCGTCTCTACAGAGAAGGCAGGAGTCCTGCTGTTGAGGAGAGGAATTCATGGAAACCTGACCTCACACATCATCGCGCTGTTGCTTCCTGCTGGTGATAAAAGACACACTGAGAGGGGACGTGTGCAATAACGACATCATAATCCAACTTTGTGTTCACACAACAGAGGAGACCGATCCTGAGGACGGCCGTATTCGATATGTCCACTTGTCCTGCTGATGAAAGCCAGAAATGCCGACGGAGTGCATATCAGATCGTGAACACCGAGCCTTGAGTACGATCCTGATCACTTTCTGTTCTCATTCGCCCCAAAAACCGACCCAAAGAGACGGGCTGTTTGGCCGTAGCCTGTATTTATCATCAGCGCATTTCAAAGACGCGGAACCTCGGCTCCAGTTCTGTGTTCCAAGAAGGCCCCCCCTCGTATCCTTGCGCACTAAATCGACTGATTTCTCCTCGCAGGCCGCTTGTTGGGCTGCAGATGGAGCCGTGCCTTCACAGAATGGTCCAGACGCGGTGGCTGAGCTCAGGGTGTTTTTGAGGTGGTTGAACAGGTTGCTGGTCGCTGAGCTGCACGCCACTTCCTGCTTGCATATCTTCATTCGGCTTCATCACTGGCACTTCCTTCAATTTTCATCGACAGCCCAAAACCCAAAGTTCCTCCAAACGGAACTTTGGAGATTCCCCGGAGTTCCAATCCTTCTCTCCTTTGTTGTTGTGCTGTCGCCTGGCTCATCATTAACATTCACCGCCATTTCCAACGTGTAACCTGACTGACGGCTGTCACTCATCCGGCCTACTGTCGCGTGAGGCAGATATGTCACATGACTTGAGTTTTCCCATGGATGGAGGTTAAGAGTGTGACTTTTATATCCTTGTCCTGTGGCCGACATTTGGTCCTGCTTAAACAGAACCCCAAAAAAAGGGGTTTTACACAATAATATTCACATTTAAGATTTCAATATTCAGATGGCATTTTTATGACTGTGATTCAAATACAAATTTGATTATCAAATATGAATAAACAGCCCTAATGTCCATATATTCCCTGGCCCCAGATGTGAGCATGCTAGCTAAACAAGCACATCCACATCATAATGACTTCCTGTTTACTGTGTCATGGCTTCTTGAACGCAGGTTAGTGTTTGTGTCTTTGGTGCGAGAAGCATCACACAACAATCATACTGAAACGTTTAATTAAACTGATCAGGTTATCATGTCGCCCGTCTGCTGCCTCCTGGTTGCTTGTCTATTCATGTTCATGAGATCCAGGGCCTCTCGGGCTCAGAGGATCTCGATGCCGACAAAGGCCGAGGACTCCGCAGCCAAAGCCTCCAACTTAGATAAAACTATCACATTTCTGCTCCAAGAGCGAGTGATCAATCTCTCTCTCTCTCGCTCTCTCCATCCATCTGTTATCTTCTCCCATTTGCTCAGGGTCGATTTGGCCCCATCCATCCTCAAACCCCCCGACAAAGGCCCCGCCTCCTCCCAGTGCCTCATGGTCAGAGTTGTCTCCAGCTCACCGGAGGTCAGCTCAGGGAATGAGATGCTGTTATGAAGATAGTGGAAAAATGGCACCCAGGAATGAAATATTGATGGAAAGAAAGGCTTTGCCTGCTTCCCTCGCCCTCGGGCGTGGAGAGTGAGTCACGCACTTGATGGGCAATGAAGAGGAAAAGCCAAAACAAACAGATAATCTGCAGGGGAGAAGACAGACGGCGAGCAGCGGCGGAATGCCACAATCCTGCCCATCCTCTCCCTCGGAGGTATCGTTACCCCCCCACCCCCAGCAAACCATAATCAGATTCACTTGCACTTTACTTGATGTGGTTTACTTCCAGCTGAGGCCTTCCAGGCTTAACATACCATCGCCTCCTGGCACTCAGGAATCAATATCATGTAAATACGGCGTCTGAGTTTGGCTGCGTTCGTGAGCCTCAATCACAGACGCCTCCCCGCTTGGAGACATGCCATTAATGTCAAGGAAGACGGAAGCGTGTATCATCTACATGCATGTTTACCGTCACTGTCAACTCTACCTCCCCGAGACACTCATGAAGCCGTCCCAGCGCCATGCACGCCATCACACATAAAGCAGTCCCTGCAATTCACACCAATCCAAGCAAAGTCCACCAAAACTGCAATGACTTCTGCACAAAATACTGATGCAAATCCGACCGAAGTCGTAACCAATATCAGCACTGATGATCGCTTCAGGAGAGCAGCTGGACCCTGCATGAAGGCGGAGATTTACTCCTACAGGTGAACAGAACCCTGGTGGACGTCTCCATAACAACAAGCCCTACGTTTAACCTGGAAACACCAACCATCGTTGACTGGTGACTTTCTGCTTTCTAGATTTATTAAAGTCCCAGTAAAAACGAGCCCCAGGCTGGATTTGCTCCGTCGTCCCAGCATGACTGCTGCTCACCGCCATCGTTCAGGTGAAACGACTGAGGACGGCACATCCAACAGGTCCAATTGTTCGGTTTGATCATGTGACCTTCTTCATTAAAGCAACAGCTTAAAACTGTTTGCTAGATCTTTGCAGGCTGCATCACAGTCCAGGAGAAATCCAGCACAGTGATGACAAAAAGCAGAGACATGCTGAGGGGGGGCTCACTCACCATTGATCCAGCTGGCCTCCGGGTCGTGGACCTGGAACTCGGGCTTAAAGAGATCCTCCACAGTCAGTTTCGTGTCACTTCCAGCTTGATTGTCAGCTGAAAACAGGAGCCACACATCAGCACGTTAACCCCAGCATCAGCTGACCCAGCGGCATCAGCTGACCCAGCGGCATCAGCTGACCCAGCGGCATCAGCTGACCCAGCGGCATCAGCTGACCCAGCGACGTCGCTGCAGCGATCCCGATGTTTTCTTTACACTCAGGACGCTGAGCGGTTGTCAGCCTGCATTAAACATGGCGGGTGAGGGTTTAGGGAATGTGGACTTAAAGCGGTCATTAATGCATAGAGCTGAGCTAAATGCTTGGTTCCAGGACGAGAGTCCAGCCACGCCTCCTGCAGCAGCTGCAGCTACCGTGAGCAGCGGCCATCGCCAGGAACATACATGTACATACAACAAACATGACCAAGAAAGACACGCTCATGTTCTCTTCTCTCGGCCTCAAGCTGCTCCGGCGTCTTGGCGTTTTATTGATGAGACAGTCAGCAGCCAGAAGGTGGCGATGGCGTGCTCCTCCAGGCAGGACAGCTGCTGGCTCTGAGTCATTTTGAATGTCAGCCATATTGGCTTCCTTGATAACTCCACACAGCATGTTTGTTTAGGGAGGCAATGAAAGCCTAACCAAGCATGGAATCCACTAGGGGAGCGCTTGGCTGGCCAATTGTGATGATTTTACATCTGAGTCACTCTGGGTGTCCTTCAGAAGTTGGTAAGCAGGTATACGGGGCCGAGGCTGGGCCAGAGAATACGGATTAGCTGACTGGAACCAGTAACTGCGGCCGCTGATAAGAGCTTGGAACTCAGCAGCTCTCATGTAACACTGAGCACCGGCGTCATTCTGCTATTATAATCCCAGATATTCTCTATGTAGAGGCCACTTGTATAGAACACATCTCATCCTGTTTCTGGTTTGTGGCATGTTGTGCTACTTGGGGGTAAAACTCAGACAGTGAACCAAAGCGTGAACTAAAGATGCTAACCTGCTCTGATGTCACAGACCTGCTGGGACAGACAGGTGAGTAGAAGCAAGGCTGAGGCTTACCTGGCGTGAGGAGGATGACCGACATGGTGATGAGGGAGCAGACCACCAGGATGACCAGCAGAGCGATGGCGATCCCCTTCCAGTTCCTCTGAGGAGGACTGACCCCACCGAGGTCCTGCAGAGAGAACAGGACGGAACCTTTCAAGCTGCTGGTTCAGTTTGAGAAGGAACACAAAGGTCGTGACTTTGACTGAGAAGGAAACCCAAACGAGCTTCAGTGTTTCTGCCATTGTAAGACTTTCCCGCCCGTCTCAGCAGCCGCACATATCAGTGGGACGGGCTGAAGGCGAACCCTTGCAGATCATGAGTCTGATGGTCACAGGCAGCCTGTCAACGGCAGCACCTCAGTGTCTCAGGATTTGGGGTTTTCTTGTCCTGTATCATGATTTGAGTCTCGCATTATCTAATGGGTTCGGGTTCTGCGACGTGGTTAATCGCTGCAGAAACCACGGTGAACTTCCAGAAACGGTGGGCCAGGAGTCTGATAAGAACTGCTGATTACTGGGCTCATCTTTCCTTTGAGGCACCGTTATGGAGGCCCCTTGTTCTCTGGGGGACCAGGACCTCAGGGCCTCCTGCTGATCACCTGCCTGCACCGGACCAGAATACACGGCAGCAAATTGTATTCGAGGGCTCCATCGGCTGCAGAGCGGCTGGGTTTGAGAGGCCGTCCAGTGTGATACGATCAACTCTGAAACTGCTATCGGGAGAATTTGTGAAGCCTTCGCTGTGAGTGAGAGTATTAGAAGGTCTCAAACTGCATCTCCAAACACATCTGCTGCCGCTGATAAGGCGAATTCAGCCTCTGTCCCAGAAATATCTTCTCTCTGCAGCCTCTCTGGCCACAATCGCCCATAAATCCCTGCAGGAGGAATGCATCCCACGACTAACCCTCGACAGGCAGGAGGGGAGGAGCAAAACTAACAAAGTCGAGCTGAGTTCGGCTTTTAAAGGGAAGCTGGAGTTGAGCTTTGTACCCACCAGTCTGTCCTCTTCACACAGACGCAGGATCTTATCCTAATAGAAAAGTTATCAGCTATCAGGCCTCATTTCAATAATGGCACAAAAGGCTGACGTGTCCTTGAAGCAGCTCCAAATGACTGGCGCGCCTCCATCCATGAGATTCCTTCTCCGTCCCATTAGTGCTTCCTATCTCACATCTAGTCGGCCACTTCTGAGTAATCACCCTAGTTTATTAACTCCATTACCAGGAATAATTGACCCACGAAGAGAATCTCGAGCTGCTCCGTCTGCGTCTCTCCGTCAGGGTCCTGATCGAGGCTCAGCCTGACACAGCAGCCCAGTTTCACCAGCATTGGAGCCTCGTCACTGAGGAGACTGGGACAGCTGGAACAGAACAACCTCCCAGTACGTCACCAGTACACATCCGACCCCAGCCAGGGCGTCCAGAGCCGCCATGTTCTTCCTCTCCCAGCGTGTCATTGATCACGAGAATGTGTTCATTCAGTCTACGGAGGTGCAGCTCGCCGCTACAGAGCTATAAATAAACCCCTGACAGAGCTGGAGGAATGGAGGCTGGTTCCTGCACATCTCCATCCAACAACCTCATTCCTACCAGGATGCACGCAGTCGTCCAGGTCACACTAATCCAAGGAGCAGTGGGGACGATGGCGCGTTCTCGGAGAAGGAAACGCTCCCGTGAGACTCAGCATGCGTTCATTTAACAGCCATTAACATTTGGCCCCATGTGATTCAACACTCCAGCAACCACGAGCACTCGTGGTCATGTGGTCTCAATGACCTTGATAACAAGGCTGAAGACTTCCAGCCAGCTAGGATTTGAAAGTCACCTTGATGAGAGGTCAAACGTCCTCAGTTCTCCTCCATCGCCAACATGGAGCGTGTAGATAATTCCAGATATGATATTATCTGGCGTACGTGTATAATATCGTTCCTGGGGAGCTTCCACAGACCGTCATGGCGGAGCCTGGTGTTGAAACCCTGGCAGCAGCTACGGAGCAGATGAATGAGTGCTTCTGTGTTCCAAAGTCACTGGCAGATTTACGAACCTGAATGGATTAAAAACGTGGTGGAGCAGCTGAAACACACCTGCCAGGTGACCTGCTGGAGACACAAGAGCTGCCCCACACTGGCTGTGCTCGAGTGGGAAATGTTTACACAGAAACACAAAGAGAAAAGCAAGGATGAGGTCACAGCAGAGAAGAGTGACGCCGCCTGGAGGACAGAGCCGGAGCAGCGAGGGCCTCGGGTCAATACTCCAGCCAGAACGTCATATCTCTAGATCGCATTACAGGACCATGTGAGCAGATACTCTGTTCAGATTAACCTCCAATCAGGAACCTGTGATTGTCAGAGGGGAAATCAGACCCTGAATCCACTGGATCCTCCTGGCTGAGAACCGAAGCAGAGCAACTGCTGCATTCACACCTCATGAAATGTTGGATTTGCACAGGAAACGGGTCCAGAGGGTCCTCCTACTGGGGTGTTACAGCAGAAGTAGGACGTCAGTCCTTTAAGGAACCAGCTGAACCCACTGGGACCAGGAGGTCAAAGGTCAGATTAGCTGCCTGCAGTAAGAAATCAACTCTAAATAGTTTTATTATAACTGTTAAACACATTTCAGGCCACAGACACGTCAAGTTGAAATCACCAAGAATCCTCCAGAGGCTCTCCAGCACGCGAAGCACTTTTCTCATTTATGGACCAGATGTGCTTCACTGCAGCACAACCGCTGAGCGATGTGGGCGTGACCCCTCCCGGGGGCTTGGACTGAGCCGCAGCAGCTGATCAAATCACACAAGTCTTCCTCAGTTTGTTCTGTTGATTCATTTTCACTTAATTTTCCTGCACTGACACATCGGAGGAGAGAAATGCCGTTGAAGACCTTTAGTTTGGTCTGTTCTTCACCTGCAGCTGGTTGGAACCTGACAGTTCTCAACCTGGTGAACCAGGACCAGGTCTCAGCGAACGAGACGCCTGGTTCTTCTGTGGTCAGATCGACTATTCGAGGCGATCAAACAACAGGAAGCAAGAATCCGCTTGTTGGACCAGGAATCCTGACTCTTTTTTACAGCCAACAACATCAACCTTGTGAGGCAGCCTGCTCCATCTCGTTAGGCTCCTGGTTTTGTGTGTGCGTGTGTGTGTGAGTGAGTGAGTGTGTGTGCGTGTGTGTATGTGAGTGTGTGTGCGTGTGTGTGAGAGAGAGAGAGATGCAGTGAGCGGTCCTCCAGTTAGTAACCATCAGTTATATCAGAACCAGAGATGATTCAGTGCTGATTTGACTGGCTGCAGCTCATTGATCTGATTGGTGGAAGTTCCTGGGACAGACAGTTGGAACTGTTTGGTGATTGGATGATCATCTGCCAGGTTTACACTAAAAGGATCCTAACTGAGCTTCTACCAGCATGGAGCTTCTCTAGGAATCATCCAAAGTCCTTCTCTGACATCAATATGTGTGTGTGTGGGGGGGGGGGGGGGTCACATTCGTGGCTCAGACTCAAGTCTTGATGGCTATTTGAAGTGGAGGACTGGCGCTTCTTCCATCCAGACACAATGTTTGCAACCTTCTTTGATGTAAAAGGACTTTGGATTGAATTCTCTCTCTCTCTCTCTCTCTCTCTGGAGCAAATTCCATCCCACTCGATCAATACGATCAATTATTCATCAGGCTGAGGAGGAAGCAGATAGCAGGGCACGTTTGGGAAGCATGGAGGTGACTGATGAGGGTGCAGCGACACGCCAGGACCTAACAGACTCCAGGGCTGCCGTCGGACCAGGATCCACTGGGAGCAGACAGAGCGACTCAGCAACTGGAGCTGTGCTTCACCCCCACGACCCCCCAGCTGACCGAGGTCCAAACATGACAACCCTCCACAGAAGAACCAAGGGGGGGTTTCAGAAGCTGCACCAGCAACTGTGGAGAAGGCGTCCTGAGAGTGGCCAGCCAGCAGCAGTAGAAGCGACCACGGCGGGCTTTGGATGATGACGATGATGACGATGATGATGATGATGGTGATGATGACGATGATGATGATGATGGTGATGATGATGATGATGCGTTTTTATTCTCTCCTTCACGCTCGTCCATACTTGTCATGGAACTCTAGCTTTTGATTGCTTTCGGGGTGATTTTTTCTTTTCTTCTCTATTTCTGTCCTCGTTATGCTTCCTGTTTTTGTTCCTGATCTGACGGAGTTTGGATCTTTGCTCTTGACGTGAGGAGAACGTGTTCCGAGCTGCGGGGCTTCTCTCCCCCTCCCTGCACTCTCCTTTTATCTGCTAAACAAATAAACTCAACAAGTACATCATGAAGTACCAGAGGACGACATGCAACAAAATACTGTGATATATTTTTTTACAATATGGCATCGTATTGCAGTATTTTACCAGAAAATCCTGCGATGACGCAACCCTGTTACAGCAGCTTTGAGTGCAACAGTGTCCAACTTTGCAAACGTCATTCGAACGAGCTGGAAATGGAGTGATCAGCGCGGCGTGATGTCAGACGCCCTGGTGGAACCCAGCAGGTGGATTTTCAGCTCAATTTTGAAATGTTTGGATCCACGACAGACGTCACAACAAGACGTTCTCACCGTATGACGTGATAAGATACGAAAACGCTGCAGCACGAGCCGTTCAGGACCACCTGAGTCACGAGCGTCCGGCCGTGACAGCTGAGCGGTGGTCAGGGGCCAGAATGCCGGGGGGTGAAATGAGCACTGAAGCTCATTGACTATATTTACATTTCTAGTTGCAGCTGCTTGTCAGCCATTGTGAGGTAATTCCATGGTCCAGAGGGAAACTCCCCAGTAATCATGTGATCAAGACATCGTCAGTGATCACATGATCTGCCTGACAGCAGAGAGGAAGCAGAGCTGATTCCTGCTTGTATTCTGTTCTAAAACCCTGAGCAATTGAGGAGCTGCAGCCGTGTGGAATGGTTCCCCGAGAGGTTCACCCTCACCCTCACCCTCACCCTCACCAATAGCCTCACCCTCACCAATAGCCTCACCCTCACCCTCACCAATAGCCTCACCCTCACCTCACCCTTGAGGATGTTTACAATTGATGTCAACATGTAAAATAACAGAATGAACAGCTCCTCGACTGCAGGCGCTGATCATCAGCATCTCACGTCATCAGTGGAGGAATTATGAAAGGGTTACAGGACGAAGTGCTCCCTCTGTTAACGACAAGTAATAAATGATTTCTTTACTTGCTGAATAAAGGAATCCATTCAAGTTGTACTCAGAAGTACATGGACTCATGAATGCAGTTCTAAACATGCTTGTGACAAATGTTTACATACATATCTGCTTATGAGAATATATAACGTTCATATCTCTGCATCTGGCAAGGCTGCACTTGAAGGAACACGTCATCTTTTTAGAAAAGTCTCTTATTGGCAGTGCTTCATTTGTAAATCCTAAGGTGCCAGAACGCTAAGTACATATGACGGCTCAGGGGTGAGAGAGGGGCTCAGGTCCCGGAACGGAGACAGAAAACAACATCCAGATGCCCACTTGCCATGATGTGGGACTCACAAGCCTCCATTTCAAATCATATCCATGGTATCAACGTTATGACGATAATTCACAGTTATTAGCCTCCTCTGAGCAGCACAGGTGAGTGCCCACATCACCACAGGTGGACTCAGAGTCTACAGTCAGCAGTTCGTTCCTCAACAGGTCCAACTTGGAAAACAAACAAAAAAGAGCTCACAATAAATCACACAAATCCTCCATTATTATTATTACGGTATTTAAAGAGTGGCACGGCGGCCGATTATTAGACGGTCTGCTCACCATTCAGTTGTCCAAGACACCCCACATCACGTTAGACCCGGCTTGGCTAGCTGGAGGTGAACCTGGCTCGCTGTGGCGGCGCTAGCCTCCTGCTGCAGCCGATTTTGCTCGTCAACATGACGGCTGCAGCTGCCCTCGTCGCCGCTTGTGGAGGCTTTTCTGCCTCGTTTTAAGCGTCATGCGACTCTTCCTTCTTTTTGAAAAAACAGCAAATTTAACTGTCTTTTCGACATGTTGGCGTTGAAACAAGAACTGTTTATTTCCTCCCTGCTTGCTCCTCAAAGGCGGCGAATTTCGAAAGGTTATTTGTTTGTCAGGGGCGTGGTTTGTTGGCGTCAGCGCATCAACAGGTCTCCGACTCTTTCAAATGACATTGAATCTTAATAAACAACATGAAATTCTAAGGATTTGGTCTGTGAATTTATCTTTGCACATTATTGTTGTATTTTAAACATTTTTAAAACGTTTTCATATTTTCTTTTAATGCAAGAGGTACCGGATCTGCCCAAATAATTACAGAGGTACCGGATCTGCCCAAATAAGTACCGGAACACAGGGAGGCCAAAATTCAGAGGTGCCGGATCTTGTTCCAGAGGATTCGGCTCAAATTAACCCCTGCTTATTGTGCAGCATTTTCTTGCCCGTGGGCTTAGCCCAATAGCTGGTAGTGGGTAGGATGTGTTAGCATCAGCTAGCTCAGGTCCAGGCTAGTTAGCTTAGCCCAATAGCTGGAAGTGTGTGGGAAGTGTTAGCATCAGCTAGCTCAGGTCCAGGCTAGTTAGCTTAGCCCAATGACTGGTAGTGGGAGGGAAGTGTTAGCATCAGCTAGCTCAGATCCAGGCTAGTTAGCTTAGCCCAATGGCTGGTAGTGGGTGGAAGTGTTAGCATCAGCTAGCTCAGGTCCAGGTTACTTAGCTTAGCTCAATGGCTGGAAGTGGCTGGGAAGTGTTAGCATCAGCAAGCTCAGGTCCAGGCTAGTTAGCTTAGCCCAATGACTGGTAGTGGGAGGGAAGTGTTAGCATCAGCTAGCTCAGGTCCAGGCTAGTTAGCTTAGCCCAATAGCTGGAAGTGTGTGGGAAGTGTTAGCATCAGCTAGCTCAGGTCCAGGCTAGTTAGCTTAGCCCAATAGCTGGAAGTGGGTGGGAAGTGTTAGCATCAGCTAGCTCAGGTCCAGGCTAGTTAGCTTAGCCCAATGACTGGTAGTGGGAGGGAAGTGTTAGCATCAGCTAGCTCAGATCCAGGCTAGTTAGCTTAGCCCAATAGCTGGTAGTGGGTGGAAGTGTTAGCATCAGCTAGCTCAGGTCCAGGTTACTTAGCTTAGCCCAATGGCTGGTAGTAGGTGGGAAGTGTTAGCATCAGCTAGCTCTGGTCCAGGCTAGTTAGCTTAGCCCAATGACTGGTAGTGGGAGGGAAGTGTTAGCATCAGCTAGCTCAGGTCCAGGCTAGTTAGCTTAGCCCAATGGCTGGTAGTGAGTGGAAGTGTTAGCATCAGCTAGCTCAGGTCCAGGATGCTGGTGTGTCCAGCAGGAATCCTCCTCCTCATCATCATCAGTAGCAGCAGTCGCTCTTCTAGTCCTCAACAAACCTTTGGTTCTGTTGACCCAAGTTCCAATGGAGCTTTGGAGGTGCTGCGTCAAATCACTGCGCCCAGTCAGGAAAGTAGTTCCGGCTACGTGTCTGATTCTACCACTACAACGTCTCCTCATGTTAAACTGGTATTCATCACCAAGGTGACACACAACCCTCCTGATATTAATGCAGGCAGAGACGGAGCTACGCTAACACTTCCCACCCACTACCAGTCACTGTGCTAAGCTAACTAGCAGAGGAGAGTTGGGCATGTTTGGATACACTTGTTTTTAGCTGTGCATTGTTAGCAGAGCTCATCTCATGGGGCTACTGAAGGCCTGTGGTTGTGAGCTCTGAGAGCCACTGTACGTTCAGATGCAGTGATGTCACTAACAATGGCAGAACAGCAACTTGTACACACAGCACAGGTTCCTGTTCCCATTCAGAAATGACTCCGCGCCCCCTGAACACAGTCCTCCAGTCACAGATCTCATTGTCTGCCTCCGACATCCTTCATCAAGACCCCCGCCATCTCCATCAAAGCTCTGCTCATCAGCATCGCTGGCGTTCTCGAGATGTGCATGTGCAAACCCATAATAAGCCTGCAGTCCTGGAGCTATTTATAGAGCCGTGAGCTCACCCTCACCTGGACTCAACCTTGGAGGCAGCGTGACAAATGACAAGCCACATTTCAGCCATTTTACCAGCAGGTCAGAAAAAGAAGACCATCTGTATTGGATTATTTTTTGTTTACCCATGAAATACCATTTCTCATTTCTCCCTGCCCTGTGATTTATCGACAGCCACGGCTAAATCCATGCTGCGGTCCAGAGGCTTAACATCTGAAATTGATCTACTCTCCACGAGGAAACGGCGAGCTTAGCTACATGCTGTCCTCTTATTGTATTTAGCATTAGCCGTCCTGCCCTGAAGGGCACCGCCGCCGCCGGCCCCTGCTCTGTGTCAGATCGTTTTCAATTAGTCACCGTTTTCACCATGTTGGTTTCAGATAGTAGCCGATGTTGATTTACACACAACTGCATCAGCTCATCAATATTTAATGTAAGTTCCTGGAGGGACGATGCTGAAAAATATACATGTAATATTTCATGTTCTTTCTTTCTTTCTTTATGTTCCCCAATGAAATAAAGAAAACATAGAAAATGGAATCTATTATAAGGCCAGCCAGTGGTGCAGTGGTCTTCACTGTGGCCCCCCAGCAAGAAGGTTGTGGGTGGAGCCCCGGCTGCAGCACGGGGTCTTTCTGGGTGAGTCTCCATGTTCTCCCTGTTCCTGCTGGGTTCTCTCTGGTACTCCAGCTTCCTCCACAGTCCAAAGACATCAAGAGGGACCAGGTTAATCCAGACTCTAAATTGACCGTAGGCGTGGCTGGGAGAGCCAATGGTTGTCTGTCTCTATGTGTTGGCCCTGCCATGGAACCCATTGGATGGGATCTGTGATGGAACCCGCGTCCAGCCGACCCTCTGAGACTCTGGGATATTTATGAGGAACTGATTTTGCCTGATGAGACTTGGATGTTGTTCCTTGTGTTAGCAGGAACGTCTAATTTTATCATTCAAACAGAGACGAGAAGGAAACTCATTTAAATGCAATCAATCCACTCTCAAACCAGGACAGTAGAACGAGTTCTAGTAATCAGCTTTTACTTCTAAGCACATTTAAATGTGATTTTCTGTGATTTACATGGTGGAGTCTGACCCCCCCCCCCCCCCCCCCCCGGCCATCCAATCTCTGATTTCAAGACAATTAGACACAGCTGACTGCGTGGCTGCGCATTCCTCTGCAGGCTGCTGATAAGATTCCAGACATTTCCACACAAAGCAACAACAGACGTCATTTATCGGAGACATCAGAGTGAGAGGAGACCCGACCACTGACAACAAAGGAGAAGGAGCTCGTTGACATGGAGTGGAAGCGTCGGTGTGAGGGCAGGAAATTTTCTCCCTGTGTGAGCTCGAAAAGTGGCGCTGTGTGTTTTTTCTACCTATAGGGTGACATTGGAGGATTCAGCGGGTGCTGAGCGATAAAATTGCTAGTTGAGAGGAAATTAGAGGGGTGGAGAGGTGGAGGGGGAAGGACAGCACAGCTGGGGGCTGGATGGAGAGATGTGCCTCTGCAACTGATTTGATCATTTTACCATTAGTGGTGTTTACACAGCCTCTCCCTCCACGCCGGCGTTGGCCGTGGCTCAGCAACACCACGCAGGGGGCAGGAATTCCTGCTGCGGCGTATAAAAAATACAACAGATTCACATGTAGGACGTTAATGGAGCTCGGCTGTCACCAGCGTCACTGGCAGCTCAGAACCAAACAGAGGAACAAGGGACACCTGCTCCCGGTTGAGCCGCTGGGTCGCACCTGGACGCCCCAGGACAGGATGCTCTGTTCAGGCAGAGACGTTCTCTGAAGAGAGACGCGTGTGACAGCCTCAGAGCAACCGTGTGACTACCACAGAACATGAGCCCCCGCATCCCAAGACTCCCGTGGTCCTCCCCTCTTGCTCCTCCCCTGCTCCTCCCCTCCTGCTCCTCCCCTCTGCTCCTCCTTCCCTGCTCCTCCTCTCCTGCTCCTCCCCTCTGCTCCTCCTCCCCTGCTCCTCCCCTCTGCTCCTCCTCTCTTGCTCCTCCTCTCTTGCTCCTCCCCTCTGCTCCTCCCCTCTGCTCCTCCTTCCCTGCTCCTCCTCTCTTGCTCCTCCTCCCCTGCTCCTCCCCTCTGCTCCTCCTTCCCTGCTCCTCCTCTCTTGCTCCTCCTCCCCTGCTCCACCCCTCCGCTCCTCCTTCCCTGCTCCTCCTCTCTTGCTCCTCCCCTCTGCTCCTCCCCTCTGCTCCTCCCCTCTGCTCCTCCTCTCCTGCTCCGCCTCAACACTAACTTCTGAAGGAAATTTGCACCGTAGTTTGTGTATAATCCTGCAGAACACTGGACACGTGTGTGTGTGTGTGGGGGGGGGGGGGTCATCGTGGTCTTGACGACAGTCGGAACAACAAACGCTGCAAGACCCAAGAACCTGACAGCAAACACAGAGAACCTTGATGACAATAAGAAAGTTCCATCCTTCTCTGTTGCTTTGCCATCAAAGTCCATCTTCTCAAAACTAACTTCTGCTCTCCCACAACTCTCCATCCTCCTTCCACTCGTCTCGTAAGAGAAGGAGTCTTTCAACCAACTCAGCCATCGGCGCCGACGCCACAAGCGACGTGCTGCTGATGTCGGTCTCCAGGCGATCCTGCGCACAGATCACCACAGACGTTTGTCGCCAGCTTCCAAAGATGGACTCATTTCACAACCGCACCTCATGAATAAAACATTCAAGCAGGCGGTCAAGTCACATCTCAGCTTCACCTTGCTGCTCCCGTCTCTGAGGCTGATGAGAGCCAGGTCAAGCAGAGCACACAGAACCGGATGAACCGGAGCAGATAGAACCGGAGCAGACAGAACCGGATGAACCGGAGCAGATAGAACCGGAGCAGACAGAACTGGAGCAGACAGAACCGGATGAACCGGAGCAGATAGAACCGGAGCAGCACACATACTGTCGATGGATGGAGGGATAGGTGGATCTCCCACTCTATCAGTTTGGAGGTGTGACAGATGCGTCGTTGATGATCTTCCCTCAGGAGGGAATCGATCCGGCGGTTCCAGGGGAACCCAGCAGCTCGTTTGCCAGAAGCACAACTGCAGCTGACGAATAAAGATCCTGGCGTGAGCCTGCGAGTCAGCAGAGCGAACCGAGCGGCAGCAGTCACATGTCATCGCTGCAAGCTGAGCGTGACACCAGTGTGTTGGTGGCGATCAGCTGCTTTTAACCACATCATGAAGTGGAATATCTGCTTGACGTCAGAGTCAAGCGCATCCATGTGGTGGTGCATGCTGGGTTCCAACATCTCAGATGTGAAAATGTGGATGAATGAATCACAAAGGCTTGAAACAAACTTCTTCACTTGCTTTCACCTTCAAAGAGGCGTTGAACACGAGGAAGTGTTGAGCGGCAGCAGTCACAAGTTCCCTGTCCAACCTTCAGGAGGCGTCGGCACTTTGAAGGGTGAGCTGTGTCTCAGTCTCAGGGTCCTGGGGTCCTGCCACCCTGACAGAACCCAGCTGGACCCGTCACGGACCGTCGAGTGAGCAGCAGACTGCCAGAGAGGAGAGGCGTTCTTTCATCAGGATTTCTTGTTTTCATTGTTGTTTGTGGACGTCCAGGAGATAAAATCACCTGAGCAACCAGAGGATTCATGACGTCTGAGAACGCTTCAGTTGAAGACTGCTGCCCCGAGCTACCATGCATTTTGAAACATTTTTGAGGCAAGTGAGGACAACAAAGAGCCCAGATGTAGAAAAAGAGGCACGGATTCTGGTAGGAGATGGATGGCGCCGCTCCCGCGCCCGTCAGCTGTGAGAGGCTCGTTGCAGCCCAGCGCTGCACTTACAAGCGATTATCAGGCGGCCGAGGTCGGCGCGGCCCTCTGTCTAATTCCTGTTATCTCAGCCTGGAATGCGGTCGGTCTCTGTTTGTGTCACAACGGATGACTCAAACTTTGTAATTACCTTTTAATCCTTTTGAGGGGGGAACGCGTGTCAGTTAATTCAGGGAGCCGTTTGCTTCAGGATATGGATGCTTATGACAGGAAGGTCATCACACTCTCTGGACGGGAAGAGGGAGGAGCTGCAGGCTCCCGTCTGTCGGCTACCGACTCTCAGACCTCAGGACTTCTGTTCTGTGTCGTCTACTAACATGATGTGGAGGAATGTTCTCATCAATGGGTGTGAGGACAGCGTCCTCTCCCAGACACATCCCTGCTGACGGAGTATGACTCTGTGTGTGTGTGTGTGTGTGTGTGTGTGTGTGTGTGTGTGTGTGTGTGTGTGTGTGTGTGTGTGTGTGCACACTAAACATGACAATCCACACACTTCCAGGGAAGCAGGTCTGGTCCTTGATGTGTGAACAATCCCACATTAACCAACAACAACAGCCCCTCTCACTCAACTGGTAGATCACCTGACCTGTGCACTGAGCCGTGGGTCTGATTCCCACCAACCTACAACCCTACACTGCTATTTCCCCTTTTTCACTCCGTTTTTCTACCCAGTTGTCATCACCCTTTCACCCTACCAAGCTGCCCTGGTTGTGGCTCCGCCCCCTCTTTTGACCAGTTCACTGGGGGGGGTCCTAACTACCCCTCTCCCCCAGATCGGCCAGAGGAGGCCCGGCTGCAGTGACCAGAGGACGTCCCACCTTGTGTGTGTATCAACCAGGCCAGAGGAAACAGCGAACCCGGCCAGTGGCCCCCCAGTTGCCAGGCAACACGCAACTGCACTAAAACGCCCCAAAACATTTTTAAACGCCAGAGGCCAATCAGAGAAGGAGAACCTGTGTTGAGGCAACATGACATCATCAGGTCCAGATCGCGTCTGTCGTTCATCCAGGGAACCAGCACAGGTGCCACTGCTCGTCTCTGATGATGTCATGACCCTTCCTTCATTCTGTGCTCTCTCTCTCCTTCAGTCCACTCACTGCCTCTGAACCTGCAACCAACTGATTCACTGCATTTCTATCACACCCACTCTCATCGTCAGTCGTTGTATTCAAACAGACTCAAAGTTCTGACTGAGATGCTGGTCGGTGTTGGCGCCGAGCTGCCGGAGCCGCTGGATCCTCTCCTCAGTGAGGGCTCTCACAGAGAACGATGGCTCTGATCCAGGTACCGTGCCACAGCTGCCACCGGATCAGGAACCGGCCGTGACACGACACCCACCACAGGTCCATCCACACAGTTCAATTATGGTTCTCTGAAAATGACTTCAATTAAAAGCACTTGCGAGAGCTGCTTGACGAGGAACACAACAACAACACAGACCGTTTGTTCTTCCTGCGAGACGAGACCAGAGCGAAGAGCATGCCGAACGACCGCTCTGGCAAAGTTAACGTCATAAGAACACACCAAGAACACAGCAGCCACACAAACGACTGCACCAGGCATCAGATGCAGCACAAGGTCAAAGGTGACAACAGGCCGAGGTTCTATGTTCCCTTTCCCAGGAGGATGGAACCCAAGTTAACTTGCTGATTTTCCTTTCCTGCATTTCTCCAAATGATCTTTGCAATGGTGCCGTACCAAGTGATGGTACCGTACTCAGCCGTGGTGCCGTACCATGATGGTACCGTACCCAGCGGGGTACCGTACCCAGTGATGGTATCATACTCAGCCGTGGTACCGTACCCAGCGATGGTACCGTACCCAGCCGTGGTACCGTACACAGCGATGGTACCGTACTCAGCCTTGGTGCCGTACCGTGATGGTACCGTACCCAGCGGGGTACCGTACCAAGCGATGGTACCATACTCAGCCGTGGTACCGTACCCAGGGATGGTACCCACCGCTGGGTACAGTACCATCGCTTGGTACGGTACCACAGCTGGGTACGGTACCATCACTTGGTACCGTACCCAGCTGTGGTACCGTACCCAGCAGTACCCAGTTCTGGTCAGTTCTCTTCGTCTGAGCTCTTAGCGATGCGAGAACAGGTTGGTAAAAATGATTTCAAGGCTTTTAGAAACATCTTGGAAATAAAATGTTAATTTCCCCAATTTGTGTTGTTCAGGAAGGAGGCGTCGTCAGACACAGCACTGTGAACCTCATCGCTCGCATCCCGGCCTGAGCCTGACTGATCAACCTGATTATTCAGTAAAAGCTTTATTTCTGCGCCGGTGCAGCAGAGAGAAACACGGAGAGGAAATCAAAGCTCAGATCTCTGGCTCAGATGGACAGGGACTCACGGTGACACCCGCGATGACGAGGACGCTGCCTCAGGTGTCAACAGGCTCCGTCAGGTGGACGAGGTCAGAGCTGACATCACTGACCTCAGCCTTCAACCGCTGAGGAGTGAATTCAGCTGAGGCGGGCACAAGAGGAGCGGAGGTGAAAAACAGCAGAATGAGCCTTTAGAGCCTGAAGGCAGCGCCTTCTTCATGGCAAAACAACTCTTCCTCCGCCTCACCTCCCCTCACCCTTATTTTTCTCCTTATCTCATATTGCCTCATTCTTACTCCTCCTCCTCTTCCTCCCCAACCCTTCCCCTCCTCTGCGAGGCAGCAGCGGTGGATGTTTTGTCCTATTTTTTAGCCTGAATTACAGTTTCCTGGGCCGGAGGACCGCCACTCTGGTCTGACCCACAATCAGGGGGCATCCATTTCTCTTAACACCTGCCACAGACAACAGCAGCTCCATTAACAAGGTAGAGGAGGATGCTGGGTCAGGCCTGGCGGAGACACCCTGCTGGAGCGCACCGAGTGGCGCTGCCCGCCAGGTCACGACCTCTCAGCCGGCCTGAATTATGTCGGTGGTTACAGGAGGCGACAACAAAGCTTGAAACCCACCAATGTCGAAGGAGTCAATTTGTTCCAAGGTGTTTTGTTCAGTGCAGCTCCAGGTTTGGCTGTTGGACTACAAACATGCCTCATCTATGACACGGCCACTTCCTGTTGGACTACAAACATGCCTCATCTATGACACGGCCACTTCCTGTTGGACAACAAACATGCCTCATCTATGACACGGCCACTTCCTGTTGGTCTACAAACATGCCTCATCTATGACACGGCCACTTCCTGTTGGACTACAAACATGCCTCATCTATGACACGGCCACTTCCTGTTGGACTACAAACATGCCTCATCTATGACACGGCCACTTCCTGTTGGACTACAAACATGCCTCATCTATGACACGGCCACTTCCTGTTGGACTACAAACATGCCTCATCTATGACACGGCCACTTCCTGTTGGACTACAAACAAGCCTCATCTATGACACGGCCACTTCCTGTTGGACTACAAACATGCCTCATCTATGACACGGCCACTTCCTGTTGGACTACAAACATGCCTCATCTATGACACGGCCACTTCCTGTTGGACTACAAACATGCCTCATCTATGACACGGCCACTTCCTGTTGGACTACAAACATGCCTCATCTATGACACGGCCACTTCCTGTTGGACTACAAACAAGCCTCATCTATGACACGGCCACTTCCTGTTGGACTACAAACATGCCTCATCTATGACACGGCCACTTCCTGTTGGACTACAAACATGCCTCATCTATGACACGGCCACTTCCTGTTGGACTACAAACATGCCTCATCTATGACACGGCCACTTCCTGTTGGACTACAAACAAGCCTCATCTATGACACAGCCACTTCCTGTTGGACTACAAACATGCCTCATCTATGACACGGCCACTTCCTGTTGGACTACAAACATGCCTCATCTATGACACGGCCACTTCCTGTTGGACTACAAACATGCCTCATCTATGACACGGCCACTTCCTGTTGGACTACAAACAAGCCTCATCTATGACACGGCCACTTCCTGTTGGACTACAAACATGCCTCATCTATGACACGGCCACTTCCTGTTGGACTACAAACATGCCTCATCTATGACACGGCCACTTCCTGTTGGACTACAAACAAGCCTCATCTATGACACGGCCACTTCCTGTTGGACTACAAACATGCCTCATCTATGACACGGCCACTTCCTGTTGGACTACAAACATGCCTCATCTATGACACGGCCACTTCCTGTTGGACTACAAACAAGCCTCATCTATGACACGGCCACTTCCTGTTGGACTACAAACATGCCTCATCTATGACACGGCCACTTCCTGTTGGACTACAAACATGCCTCATCTATGACACGGCCACTTCCTGTTGGACTACAAACATGCCTCATCTATGACACGGCCACTTCCTGTTGGACTACAAACATGCCTCATCTATGACACGGCCACTTCCTGTTGGACTACAAACATGCCTCATCTATGACACGGCCACTTCCTGTTGGACTACAAACATGCCTCATCTATGACACGGCCACTTCCTGTTGGACTACAAACATGCCTCATCTATGACACGGCTGCTTGTTGCTGATATTCGCTCTTGGAGTGCTGGCGTGTCCCCGGCCAGGACTCAGCTTTGAAGCTAAACCAGTGCCCCGTCACCCTGGGAGGTCTGGTTGCCTCCCTCTCCTGGGCCTGTGGTTTTTTCAGAGCTCCCTTCTTGTCCTCCCTCTGCAGAGCCATTTAACTTTGATGAGGAACCCTGGTAAGAGGACCAGCTTCAGCTCCACAGACCTCCTGCTCACATCTTACACAACAACTGCAACCGGATGACAGAAAGAGAACCCAGACACCTGACCACCAACTCCCAGCCTCCTCCTGTTGGTAACTGACTCCTCGCAGCCACATTCTCCTCCGTCGTGTCCACTGAGCTTTAAATGTGGCGCTGCCAGCACTGAATCATATTTCCGTCTCATCTCCTGGGACCTCCAGCATCTCAGACCGATCAGGAGCTCAATGAGCGGCTGCAGGTTTCTGAGAATAAAACAGGCTGGATTCAATTAGGAGCAGCGGCGTCCCGGAGGGGCCGTGACATGAGAATCCTTCGGAAACCCTGATGGGTTAGGAGGAGAAGACAGAGAACACAGCTGCCACACAGGTGAGCAACCCCTGGGGGTGGGAAGCTTCAAGTTGACGGTCCCAGACCCCCCCCCCCCAACTCTTTTTCCACGACCGCTGTTGTCTTTCAAGGTGTTGAGGGCAGCTGACGGGAGGCAGCGGCGGAATGACAATGCGCCCTGCAGTCCCTGCCTCCTCCTCAGCCCGCACCGACCCCCGCCGCCAGCACCCCGAGCCCCGCACCGACCCCCGCCGCCAGCACCCCGAGCCCCGCAGCCGGAGGATGAATGTCAATGCGGCTCGTGCAAGTGACCGTTTACCCAGCGTAGAAGAAGAAGAGATGAAGTGACGAGAGGAGCCCACCTCATCCTGCTGCTGCTGCTGCTGCTGCTGCTGGTTCTGGCTCTGGTTCTGGTTCTGCCTCTGGTTCTGTTGCTCCTTGCTCGCGGTCATTGTTAACTCCTCACGCGGTGAACTTGCTGCTGGAAACCCGCGGATGCCCGTTTATCCGCCAGCCGGAGGAGGAGGAGGAGGAGGAGGAGGAGGGAGGCTGCGGCGCCGTCCTGTCAAACTGCGGAATCAGAAGTGAAGTGGGAGCGAGGAGCCGTCACGATGGATCCCGCGAGCGTTCACACCGGCACCGCTGCGGACTCGTTACCGACGCGGAGACACGGAGTGTCGCATTTGACCACCTCGACAACTCTGACCGTCTCTTCTCCCTGATATTCAGAGGAGGAGGAGGAGGAGGAGGAGGAGGAGGGGTGATCAAGTGGTCTTGTGACGGTCTCCCCGAAAGGGGGGGGGGGCAGTGCTAGCTGGATCCCACAATAAGATTCAAATAAGAGAGCAGTTGTTCTCCACATCACCTCTGACATCATCATCATTAACAGGTGACGTAGGAGGCTGCAGCCGCTGAAGCCCGCAGCACATTCATCTTCATTTCTGACACACGCACGCACACCCCCGCGCACGCGCACCTCTGCTTTCGATGAACGCCAGGCCGCTGCTGACTCCTCTCGTCGGTCCGGAGCTTCTTCTTGACCCTACCGGTCCGGTGCTGGTCCAGCAGAGTCGCGGCTCTCGAGGGGCGCGTCTCTGCTGGATGAAACAACACTGGGAGAATATTTGACCTGGTGGGAGTCCGTGAAGGAGGCGGATCCACTTGCAGGAGGAGAAACCAGCAGTCGTGGCAGGTAGACCTGGTCCCAGCAGTGCTGATACTGCAGTTCTTGGTCCCTGTTTCTACACACCGAGCCCCTGGCAGCTGTGTTTGGTGGCGCCGGCCAGTGGTTCGGAAGCAGGGACGGGACTCTATAGGGATCTAATAAGAGGTGGGGCAATGCTCAGGGGTCACCAGGTCCTGCTCTGTTGTGAAACGCCTGATGGCTTCACCGGTCAGTCCAGGTGAGTCGAGGTGAGCCACACCTCCCAGCACCAGCAGGTGAAGAGGTGCTATGTGTTTTCATAGACGCGCTGGCTTGCTGCCCACATACACTTTGAGCCCGGCGACAGCCCAGTAGACCGGGAGAGACCCCCGTGTAGAACCCCACGGAGGTCCGCCAAGGAGCCACGGCCTGAACCTAAGACTTGGTTTTGTACGGAGGTTTCCTACAAACATGACGGCGGCTCAGAACAGAGCCAGAAGCTCCTGTTGTTAACCACCACCAGAGGACAAGAGGAGCATAACTTGGACTCTGAACAGCTGGGCTCTGCTGAGCCTCCAGGACAGAAGCACCAGCACCGCCTGGAGAGGTGAAGCTGGTGCTTCTGTCCACACCCACGAGCCTGTTAGCATCAGTAGAACCCAGGGAGGACCCGGTCCCGCCGCCGCGGTCTGACAAGCAGCAGTTAGACTTCTGCTGCAGCCCGTCAGACAAAGCTTGACATTACCATGTACGTGAGGGTTCTCAGTCCTCCAGGTCCTGGTACCTGGTACCTGGTGCCAGTGTTTGTCTGAAGACGTTCTCTCCTTTTGAGTTCTCCCTGGCTGGTGGGGAGGTGCGGACTCTAAACTGTGAGGTTCCACCCCTCACTGAGTCATTGAGGTCACATGGAGGTTCTGGGTGTTAGGGTGACATGAGAGTCGTTGACCCAGCTGGTATTCATGTGAGTTCCTGGGTCCAGGTGGGTCCAGGTGTGAAAGCCAAGGTCCAGCCAGCCCACTGCAACCCCCCATCAGCTAGTTAGAACTGAAGAAGGCCCCTGGATGAGAGGTGCAACATGGCTACCTCACAGCACTCAAGAGCTGGCATAACCATGGCGATGACATCACAAAGCCTTTACATGCCCTCCTGAATAAGGAGCGCCCTCTGGTGTCTGGGGGCGGGGTCTCAACAGGGACACTTGTCCCAAAGGCAAAGTGGATCAGAGCCCAAGAGTCAAGAACCTGAAGGGACGAGTCCTCACCAGATCCTGTTGAAGAGACAAGGGATTCTGCTTCACCTCTGATGCAGTGGGCGGAGTCAGTCTCACAGTGGGTGGGGTTTAGTTCCTTGTTAGTTAATGTGCTAAACTTAAGAGGCTGCAAAATACCCAACAGACACAGACGCCTAAAACTGCTGGTTCCTAATCGACTAAAGATGCAGAATCTGGTTCTGTACAACAGAGATGAATGAGGTGCTGGGGGGTGGAGTCAGCGTGTTAGCGGCACTGAAAGCTCCAGGATTGCACGGATCTCCACACATCACTGTTTCACGGATGTTCTCGCTCGTTCCCCAGCTCGCTGAGCTTGTGTGAATGAACACCACCCTCAGCTTCAACCTCCGCCGCCCTGCCGGATTAAAGGCTGGCACGCCAGGCTGAGGCGCTGGCACCTGATCAGAGATGGTTCTTTAAAAGGGTTGAGCTTTGGAGCGTTGATGCAGTTTTTAACACGCAGGAGCAGAGCAGGTGAACACGAAAATGAACTGAAGGACGAGGCAGAGTGGAAGTGTGAGGCTGAAATACTTCAACCAGTGAGCAGAGCTCTGTGTGTGTGTGTGTGGGGGGGGGGGGGGGGGGGGGGGGGCTGGGGAGTTGTTTTGCTGAGGTGTCTGCTGTTGATAAAGTATTTATGACCCTGGGGCAATTCAGTGCAGACATTCCCGAACTCCACGCCATCAAGCAGCTGATGAAAGTTTCATGACCCGAGTCGGCGCTCGCCACAGCGGGTTCGCCCCACATTCAGCACATATCCCATTAATACAGCAGCCGCCAGCACCTCTGCAGCCAGGAGTCCAGCGAGCAGCGGAGACCAACTCACCCGCGTCAGACTCCCGGCCTCCGTCTCCATGGGCAACGAGTGACAATCCATTACGAGGGAGTTTCACTTGAGAGTAATAAGTTACTGTAAGAGGGTCTGATTAGCCTTTGTTTCTGCGCTCGGGTTCCTGTGATGAACATTTAGATTTGCTGTACTTCAAAGTATTTCAATACATAAACACTGTGGTATTTTAGGGATCAGTACACTATTCCTGCTTGTGAAAACATTAAAATTAGTTTTAAAAAAGCAAAACAAAACTTCAGCCACAACTCTCCCTTCAGCTCTGCAGCAGCTGTGATTGGTCGACAGCATCATGTGACACAATGTAGGCGACAGACTCACTGAGAGTTTAATTTGAATTTCTGGCCATGACGTAACACCAAGATGGAGCAGGTGAGACTGCAGCACCCACTGTCGAACTGTCCGTATAAACGCCTTGGTGACAGCATCGAACGCCACAACCCCAGGGAACCATGAACAGTTGAAGCAGGAGCCAGGAACACACACTGCTCTCAGGCCTCCACCCTTTTCTCTGAGTACAGGAGCGT
Source organism: Aulostomus chinensis (assembly GCF_037954235.1). Taxonomy (NCBI): domain Eukaryota; kingdom Metazoa; phylum Chordata; class Actinopteri; order Syngnathiformes; family Aulostomidae; genus Aulostomus; species Aulostomus chinensis. The sequence goes on along the minus strand of NC_141331.1, from coordinate 1,330,026 downwards.
TTGCTGCACTGCTGTTCAGTCTTCTGTCTGTTTTTAGGTCGTGTGTGAGGTCTGTTGTCAGAAGCTGCACTCCAGATGGAAATGGACTGGACTCTTTATGTATGACCTCACGACCTCAGCGGTCCTCAGTGCTTTACAATGTTGCCTCGTTCACGCGCACGCACGCACGCATGCACACACACACACACACACACTAACGGTGGAGATGCTGCACCAGCAGACTTCCTCCTGTTGATCCGATTGGGACTGGGCAACAATTTCAGAGACACAGAAAGCTAGAAAACACCGTTCGGCCCCGTGGTGCTCAGGTCCGACTTAGAGCTGCGAGCAGTGAGGGGCGGAGCCAGAATAAACTGACATAAAACACTAAAGTTAAAGGATCATTTTGCGCTGAATGCACATAAATAATCAGCAAAAATGATGCGGCGCTGATGCGCTCAGCATTTGGCTTTGATTTCCTGGTTGCTGAGCATCCAAAAATGTTCAACTTTGGATAAAAGGCTGCACCAAGAGGAGGAGGAGGCACGAATGCAACCAACGCCAACACAGGAGGAGCACGAGAACCAGGCGATTCCTCAAGAACCCACACACACCAGCAGGCCCGGCTCCAGGGTTGATTTCATTCAGCAGAGACTGAAAGAAGCGTCCGACCTTGTGCCGACACTTTTACCTCTGCAGATATTCTGTATCATAGCAACCTGAGCGTCTCTGCTGAAATAAAGCACCGCCAAATCGTTCTAAAAGGCTCCCAGCAAGGAGAGCGCCAGACAGAAACACGAGAGGAGCCACAAACCAGGGGACTTCTTTAATCAGGTGGTCAGGAGAATTTTCTATCACAACTCTGATGGCGTGAGGAATCTATCGTGAGTGGGCGGACGACAGCAGCAAACCAGATAAAGGGACGGGGACATTTCTAGGCCTCCTCGACCTCCCGACCCCTGCCTCTGACTGTAAACTGCTGTGGAAACATGAACAGCAATAATGAAGACAGATTACGTGTGGATGCAGCTCGAGGACGCAGCGTTCTCGACTATCAAGAGAGGTCTTTGCATGTCGAGTGGGGGACGAGAGGCTCCAGCGCCCCTCCCCCTCTGATCAAAGACCGGCATCTCGTCCTATCGTGTCGCATCATCGCTCCTCTGAAGCGGGGCACTGCATCCTGGATAAGCAGGGACAGATGAGCATCCACATAAAAAGGCTTCTGAGAGTCCTGCAGCACTCGGCGACACCAGGGGCCGTCGTTACTCAGCGCCGCGCACTGGCGTTCCCCAAAAAACCCTCACAGATACTTACAGTATACAGTTTGTGTGTATATGTATATATATATATATATATATATATATATATATATATATATATATATATACACATACACACACACATATGTATAAATATTTATTTTCGTATCAGTGTTGCACTGTTACACAGCCGACACAGGGAATGACATCCAATGTCCTCCCCGTTTCTGAGACACATGGACGCTCCAGCGCCGCCTCAGGGGTCATTAAGATGATGGAGCCGACCAGGATTAAGTTCGTCTCTTTCAACCTTTCATTTGACAGAAAAAGAAGTTGAAGAGGAAGGAAAAAAGATTTCACAGCCAAATGCCTCTGTGTGGGAGGAGACCCACACGGCTGATGAAGAGCTGCTGGGCCCTGACCTGCAGCCTCTCCCACAGCCTCACTGCTAGCCACAGACGCTATCAGCCCGCCCCCGTCGACGGCCGTCCAAGGACTCCTACGATGATTCATTTCAGTCAGCTGGTTTTCAGTGATGATGGCGTCCGTCAGACAAAGCCAACAAGCCTCCAGACGCTGGCACCAGTTCCAGCCATCATGTTTTATGCATTGCTGAAAAACAAGAATGAAAGCTGCTGTGATGTCAGTGGAAGCACGCCACGCTTGGCTGTGATCAATCATTCCTCCTCCTCTCATTCAAGAGATTTTATTGCTGGTGAAACACCTGACAGTTTGAATTGGATGATTTCCTCTCGAATGACGGATTAGGTTTCAATCCCCAGATTACTCTTGCTGCTGCCTAATTACAGATGCTGAGTGGCGTTTGGGACGCGTGGAACACAGCGGCTGACGCTGACTTGCAGGTTCAGGTTCCATTCAGTCATGAGCCGTCGGTTTTGGTGTCTCACGTGCGGTCGCCAGTGAGCGTCTCGCGGCACATCCCGGTACCGAAAGGAGAACATTAATCACAGTCAGCTGGGCTGGAGGGGGGTTCTGTGCAATGACGCTGCGAGCGTTTCTGATGAACATCACCTTGGGTTTATCTGCGTGATTATTGACCTGAAGGCGCTCAGGTGAGATTTCACAGCAGAGCTAAACTTCTAGGGACTCAACCGATACGATTGATGCCTCTTCTAGAAAACTATGATGTTTGGTCGGCCGTCTACAGACCGCCGCGTATATTCAGCTTTACCTTGATGTCAACAGACTGATCCGGTCCAGGATGCTAGTTAGCTTAGCCCAATGGCTGGTAGTAGGTGGGAAGTGTTAGCATCAGCTAGCTCTGGTCCAGGCTAGTTAGCTTAGCCCAATGGCTGGTAGTAGGTGGGAAGTGTTAGCATCAGTTAGCTCAGGTCCAGGCTAGTTAGCTTCGCCCAATGGCTGGTAGTGGGTGGAAGTGTTAGCATCAGCTAGCTCAGGTCCAGGATGCTGGTGTGTCCAGCAGGAATCCTCCTCCTCTTCTAGTCCTCAACAAACCTTTGGTTCTGTTGACCCAAGTTCCAGTGGAGCTTTGGAGGTGCTGCGTCAAATCACTGCACCCAGTCAGGAAAGTAGTTCCGGCTACGTGTCTGACAGTTAAAAAAGGAAATTCCCAGTGCTTGATGTTCATTGCGGCTAAGCTAACTATCAGTCAGCTTCCAGTTATGGTGTAATGCACCAGAGTCTGCTGGTGTGGCTCCAAACATGAAGGACAATTAGAACTGTTCCAAAAACTGGTCATTTTCCTTTCATAAAATTAATTTACAGCAAATTCCATGTCATTACGCAGAGCTTGCAGGTAAACCTCCAGCTGGCTCATGATGATAACGGACAATAAGAACATTTAGCTGATGGGCAAAGTGGTGCGCTCAGCAACATCTAATCAACGAAATGACAGAGAGAAGAGATGAAGGAGACGCCGGCCGGATCACAGGACACAAATGAAGGTGGGACAGTTTTAATTGGACTGCAGCTGCTCGCTCGTCTCTCGACTTGTTTTGCAAATCTTATTCAATGCTCATTTGGAATATGAACATACTTTGACCAGGTCACAACCTGAGGGACATGATGTCACTCTTCAACTACAGCTCACGATGCTGTTCTTGCTCTGCTGCTTCACCCAAAAAGTGTGTTTTGTCTCAAGTACACACGAAGAGGTGTTTCAACTCCAGGTCGTCTGGTAGAACCCAGGCGTCCTTAAACAGCTGGATGACCAGCGGTCCGCTCACACCCGGACTGGAGACGAATAACTAACTAGAGCACTTGTGCTCCTGTGAACAAGAGTTCAACGTGTTCTGGACAGTTTAGCTGCTGTCAGTCTCCGTTAGCATCAAGCTAAATCTACGTGGCTGGTTCTTCCTGCACTAAGAAGTGATGGAGGAGGAAAGCACAACGGAGTGAGCTGGAGACTCCTGCTAAATGAGCTTTGATTTGGATTGTCCTGCGGGGGGGGGGGGGTGCACCCCCCAGACATGGGAAAGAGGGGAGGTCACTGAATGGACCCGGGAAAAGATGCAGGAGACATTCTTGCTGTGAGGCAAATGTGCTAACCACCATGCCAGCGTCCTAACCGCCATGCTAACCACTGTGCTAACCACCATGCCAGCGTCCTAACCGCCATGCTAACCACCGTGGTAGCGTCCTAACCGCCATGCTAACCACTGTGCTAAGCACCATGCCAGCGTCCTAACCGCCATGCTAACCACCGTGGTAGCGTCCTAACCGCCATGCTAACCACTGTGCTAACCACCATGCCAGCGTCCTAACCGCCATGCTAACCACCATGCCAGCGTCCTAACCGCCATGCTAACCACTGTGCTAACCACCATGCCAGCGTCCTAACCGCCATGCTAACCACCATGCCAGCGTCCTAACCGCCATGCTAACCACTGTGCTAACCACCATGCCAGCGTCCTAACCGCCATGCTAACCACCATGCCAGCGTCCTAACCGCCATGCTAACCACTGTGCTAACCACCATGCCAGCGTCCTAACCGCCATGCTAACCACCATGCCAGCGTCCTAACCGCCATGCTAACCACTGTGCTAACCACCATGCCAGCGTCCTAACCGCCATGCTAACCACCGTGGTAGCGTCCTAACCGCCATGCTAACCACTGTGCTAACCACCATGCCAGCGTCCTAACCGCCATGCTAACCACCGTGGTAGCGTCCTAACCGCCATGCTAACCACTGTGCTAAGCACCATGCCAGCGTCCTAACCGCCATGCTAACCACTGTGCTAAGCACCATGCCAGCGTCCTAACCGCCATGCTAACCACCGTGGTAGCGTCCTAACCGCCATGCTAACCACTGTGCTAACCACCATGCCAGCGTCCTAACCGCCATGCTAACCACTGTGCTAAGCACCATGCCAGCGTCCTAACCGCCATGCTAACCACCATGGTTGCGTCCTAACCACCATGCTAACCACTGTGCTAACCACCATACCAGCGTCCTAACCGCCATGCTAACCACTGTGCTAACCACCATGCCAGCGTCCTAACCACCATGCTAACCACTGTGCTAACCACCATACCAGCGTCCTAACCGCCATGCTAACCACTGTGCTAACCACCATGCCAGGGTCCTAACTGCCATCCTAACCACCACGCTAACCACTGTGCTAACCACCATGCCAGCGTCCTAACCACCGTGGTAACCACCGTGCCAGTGGGCTAACGGAGGTCAGCAGCACCAACACTCCTCTCCACATTCACTCGCTTTGCTTTCATTCCAGGCCCGCCTCTTATTATCTGCCTCCCATCTCCTCCCCCAGGCCCCCCTCCACACCAACACACTAGGCTTTCCCTGGCGATCCATCACGGCTCCACGCCATCCTCCTCTCCACCGCCTCAGGCCTCCTCCGCTGTATCTGCGCCGCTATCATCAGCAAATCCAAATCTCCGGCTGTGTCCTGGCTGCTCACCCGCCAGGCTGCAGCCCCACGTCCCACTCTCACAAGTGTTTGCAGGAAAAAGAGCAGTTTCACTGCTTGACATTTGGATGACTTCTCATCACTCATTCCTTATTCATGGCTGGGAGACTGATGGCTGTCCGCACCGAGGAGGAAACAGCTCGTGTGTGATTTGTAATCAAGTTAGCAGGAAGAGAAGGAGCTCGCTGACCTCCGCTGTCTCGGTGTTTACAGGACATTCTGGTTTTCAGAGACAAGGAACAAGCATTTATCAGAGCTTTTCAATCATAAAACACATTGACATTTAGTTTGGCATTTCATGTTTCAAAAGAAGTCAAACAAACTAGTCAAGAGAATTTGATAGACTATCTGTCTGTTCTTAATTTTTAGTCTTAAAATACAACCACAGATAAAAGCAGGCACTGAACGAGCAGCCTCCCAGTGAGGAGATGGGCTTTTATTGCAGAAGTACAATATCAGAAATATCTCATCAGACATAATGTAAGACAGAATCCTGCAGCCCCTGAGTGACACTAACAGATACTTCTACTGCGTAACACAAGCAGAAACACTGCAGGTTTACTGCCTGACCAACGCCGCCCTCACGGCCAATGAGGGAGGGTTCTCACCACCGAGCACAGAGACTTGGAGAGCTCAGCCACCAAACGTAAAGCAGCAACAAAGGAAGCAGGAGCCGATGCTCATCCTTCTATTACGAGTCATCAAATCACTGTCACGAGACCGACTCAGGTGTTCCAGTGACTCAGCAGAACCGTTCTCCAGCTGCACAGCTCATGTTAATGGGAGCTCTCTGGAGAACCTTAGAGGGGAACTTGGCTCAAATGACCACGAAGACTTGAGGAGGAAGCGAAAAGATTTTGGTGGTCAAAGGTCGGGACAGGCCTGCATGCAACATTTCTGGTTTCTGGTGACGCACCACCTGCGTAGCGCCCAGTTCTGTCTGCAGTAAATGACAACAGTTGGATTTAAAAGTAGAGTTCTCACAGGGTTCACCGACTGTCATGAATTCAGTGTTCTGGACTCTCTCTCAACAGCGACTTGGAACCAATAAATGGAACCTGCTCTCCTGTGAGGAGAGTTCCTGATGATGATGATGATGATGATGATGATGATGATGATGAGAAGGCCAGTCTCTTGATGTGGAGAACATGTCCTCATGAAGGTGTCCTCACTCTGAGAGCAGCCGAGAGGCTTCGTTATCTCAGGGGACCCACACGCTCTTGACATTTTAACCAACGAGCCTCCATCAGGAAGACAAACAAGGGCAGCAGGAGAGTTTCTCACATGCAGCCACTCACCCGTGCACTGACCACACACACACACACACACACACACACACACACACACACACACACACACTGCTGCATCTTTAATCAGCAGCAGTGTGAACCCTGCTCTTGTAGATGAGTTAATCAACTGCTAGAATAAATGACCGTTTCCTGGACAAAACTCCAAAAGAACGAATGCTTCCTCTTTGCTGGTGGGAAGATCAATGACTTGTTTCCCTGCAGACCTTTGCGTGAGGACTCAACAGAGATGGAATTAATCTTTCTCTGATACAAGTCTCCTCATGAGGCGGGGATAGTCTCTCCACGTCCGTGGGCTGCCTGCAAATCTCCACCTGGCATGAAAGCGGCAGGTGAGCAGGAGGATTTATGATGCACTGAAATGACTGCAGCTCCTCACACGCTGTGATGGAAACAACGTGAGGAAACAGGCAAAGACATCCTGCTGGGCCCCGACAAGTACAGACAAGAGGGAAGACACACACACACACACGCACACACAGGTAAATTAAGACCCTCCAGGTAGTTCACATCTGTCTGTTAAACTGACATTTGGCAACGCTACGACGTTCGTCGTCGCGACGGCGCGGCATGTGACAGGCAGGTTCAGTAATAAACCCGTCAAACAAAGCTTGAACTGCTTCACTGTGTGTCACGTGATGGCCTGCAGCACACAGGAAGCTCGTATGATCACAACGCATGTTGCACGAGGACCAGAAATGATGAGCCTCGGCAGGTTACAGCAGAGGAGGAGCCGGACCTTCAGCTGAGCAGATTTAACAGTTCAGTGTTGATGCGCCTGAAAAACAATGACAAGTACCGACATACGAGTCCAGCCAGGAAGATTCTTCCTTCTTGTGGATGTTTTGAAAAATTAGGAGGAATTCTCTCAAAGCAAAATCCCATCAGTGCCAAGATGAGGCCTGCAGCCGCGAGCTTTGACCAGCGCGACACCAGAGGACCAGAACAGGACGTTGTCTCCCGCTGCCACGTCCAGGACTTGTTGGTACCAACCACATCTTTTCTTAAGTAACTGGAGTCCATCACCTTGAACCAGGAGCGTCCATGCGTCCACCAAGAGAAACTCCAGGCTCACATGGCTTCCACCGTGTGGCGTGAAGAGCTTTTGTCACTTCACGGGTTTGTCAAAAACACTTCATCTCAGGGAATTTATCATTTCACTCTCTTCCTTCATGTCAGCCCAATCACACTTCTGTTTTCATTCATTCACCGCAGCAAAGGGGGGGCAGGACGTCAGGGGTGTTAGCAGGTTGACACCTAGCGTGTAGCGGTGTCAACAACTGCCATCTACCAGCAGACTGGCCGCATCGGCGCTGGTCCTTCACAGCTGGTGTGCTGGTCTAAAGGAACTGATGAGCCTTGGCTCCACTGAAAAGCTCTGATGAGGTTGAACTACTAGTGGCCAGGATTCCATCACTGTTCTTTCAGCCCAATCAGGAGGCTTGACTTCCCAAAGGCAACATCCAGATATGAGTAAAGGCCAGCTGGTGGGTGGGGAAAAGACGCTTTTCCACTGGGCACCAGGCAACTGAGCGACGTTCGTGGTAGAAATCAACAGGAAGCAGTGGTCTGTCTGTATATTCAGACAGTTTCTATGACAACCAGCATGTCATTGCACTAGATAATATTTAACAATCAGCGCAAACTACTTGTGACTGCATGTCAACACCAAGTGCCTGCAGAGCAAAAAGTGTATTTTTCTTTCAAGCGTTCAGAGTCCTCAGGTGCTCTGAGCTGCTGTGAAGAGCTGCATCGTGTAGCGGCTGAGCCAGCGCGTCAGCGTCAAGCTAAACACACCTGGCTGGCTCTGTCTGCATCCTGGAGTCCCAAAGAGGTCACGCAGCACTCGGTGCCAACCTGAGGAGCAGCTGGGGGCTCAGTTGAGTGCTCCAAGACACCAGCATGGTCTCAAACTGGTGACTCTTCCATCACCAGGCAGCCGCAATACCATCACGTAAAAAAACCTCTACAAGGGTGGTTGTTTTACTGAGAGTGCAGGCTAAACAGCTATGTGAACGGGACAATGCTAACATGCTAACTTTAGGCTATGCTAACGTCTGAGCATAGCTTGTTGGTTGGTAAAAATGCGACTGACTGCTGCACACAAAGAGCAGCAAACAAGGGCGGCTCCACTCGATGGGCCGACTACCTTGAAGGAAGATCAGAGATAAGAACGCCATCGAGTTGCTGAACTGCAGTTGACGACCTCAGCGTCCCATTGATGAGCCCCGCTGGAACCTGGAGAAGCATCAAGCTGCACCACGTTTGTGTCCACAAGATTCATGAACAAGCTGTGCAGACAGAAGCTGACGGGATCTTAGGCGGAGGGTTCCTCTGACCTGTCGACGGCTCTCTGGCTGCAGAGCTCACGCCGCCTGCAACCTTTCACAAATGCAAACAAATAAAATTGTCATGCTCATCATGTCATTGAAAGGTTAAGTGACACGTATGAATCAGCTAATATCCCTCGCTCGGCTCCATCAGCAGCAGGTCCTCAGCGGCCATTAGCCCGCCAGCCCAACGCCACGGCTAAGTGATAGATTATAGTTTCAGTCTTCATCGTATGCTGATGGTCGAGGGCGCCGCTGAGCCATGACTATTGGCAGATTCCTGACACATCGGTTGCAGGCGTGCATGCATTAGCACTGACGTAACCAATCGTGTAATCATAAAACGCTCTCAGTGCGGCTGAAGAGGACCAGCTGATGGAGTGGCGGAGGCTCGGTGAGTGACATCGCTGGAGATCAATTAAAGACGATGGGTGACCTCAACTGTGACATCTCCCTCCTGCCGGCTTCCTGCCGCCAGGCTCTGATTGTCAGACGTGTGGATTCAATTAAAGGTACATCCCTCAGCGTCAGCTGGAAAAATAAAGGAGAAGTGCTCATCCGCACCTGGAATTCAGATCTGTAATCTGCTCCCGTGACCCTGGGTTCATGGGTTGTCACCCCACCCAGAGCTGAACCGGATCTAGACGGTACCAAATATGCTCAGGGGCCACGAGGCTCGTTGGCCTGATCGTTGACGATTTCACTGCCTCTCAGAGCTCAACAGGCACGAAAGGAAGAACCAAAGTATTGATGAAGGCGCAATAATGGTGTCAGTATAAATAAAAACTAACCAACTCCACCCCTGAAGACGTGTCCATATATGGACTTCAAGAATATCCCCTAAATACATCACCATCCCTGCTTTAAAGTTTGGACTGTAGTTTGTGGACGTTCCACAGAGTGAAAACTCTTTCTGGCTGCTGTGGATGCCACAACCAAGGCAGAGATGACAACAACGTGAGCACAGACAGGAAAGACGCGTAACTTCAGGGCTGAAAGTTCCCCTCTGACAACGAGGGTCACAACTGACGAATGGTGAGGGTCATCTGATCGTACTCAGTGTTGGCGATCCCATCTAAATATGTGAGGCAGCGCTTGGAAGATCCTCACACTGATTAAAAACACATCAGTGTGTAGTTGTGAGTCGATGGTAGCTCCTTCACTGCGTTCCTTCATTGTGGAACTGCAGGCTCCTCGGCTGCAGCCTCAGGGGCCGACTGATGATCAGCATATCAATGAAAAAGAGGAGACGTCCATTCTTCTGTGACTCCGCCTCCTTAAACGCAACATCCAAGATAACCACTCTCCTCCTTATCTGGCCGACACTGATGCCACCTGTGTCTCCAGCTAACTGAAAATATTCATATAAATTCTTGGGGGGTGAAGGAGAGGACCTGTTTCTCTGCTGTGGTGCACTGATGGAATGGCTTCCAGCGGTGGCTAAAATATTGCAGCTGTCGCTGGTCCTGACAGAGCCTTTATTACAGCCGCGACTGCTTGATGGAAGACTGCAGCAGTTTTGACATCCTGCTAAATGTCCCCGCCTTGCTGCCACTCTGGAAGCGGTTATAATGGCATGGCGGTGTACCCCAGCAGCTCCAGCGTCACCCAGGCGTCATTACACACCGCCGCCGCCGCTGTCCTGGGATGATTCTGCTCCATGTTAGCTGTCATCTGGGGTTTCTTTTTGTTGCCGAGCTTCAAGCACATATCCTATAAAAGGAAGGTTCTCATGTCTGTCGCATCACCTGTTCTACAACCAAACCAGTGCACTGGTTCACGTGGACGGCGGCCTCTCCTATCCTGAGGCACTCAGAAATGAACTCAAGATGTGAACCTCACATGAACAGCAGGGGTCAGTGTAGAGCCAGAGAGGATCTTCACAGCGCGGCACCGAGCGCTGAGTGGAGACGTTGCAGGAGATGTGTTGTGTCTCGGTCATCAGGCGGCCGAGCCGGTCCCTCACTCTCTGCTCCGCTGAGGCTGTTCTCCACAAAGTACAGCAAGTGTTTGACGTTCAACGTCCTCCAGCTGAAATGCTTCTCATCAAAATGCTCCTCCACGTTTACAGTCTTCCTCCATAGGTCGTCTTCTTTGGAGTTTTACTACCAATCCAGAGGTTCCATGCCTGGTGCGCCCTCTAGTGGAATCCTGCACTAATGGCTAACATACACGGGCAAGCGTGGGAGCATCAGCGCTCACGATGCTGCTGCTTGTCTGGTAAAAATCTGAGTATATCAACAGTCTTAGAACCCAAATATGCCAAGAAAACAACGTTTTCCTTAAATACATGATAAAGCAAGTTTCAAGCAAACTCTAAATGTTGCAAAAAAGGAAATGAGTATGAGACATGATTCCAACAACATGCTGCTGCTGGGAGACGCAGCCACCTGAGCTCCAGGTTCACAGCGTCAGAGCTGATTCACGCTGACAAAACCTTCCAGTTTTCACCGTTAGTTCCTCTCTACCATTCGGTCCGATTGTTGCCTGTGGTGCCATCTCCAGGCAGCCCCGCCCCTCGATATGAAGGACGGAAGAAGAGACGACATGGTAGAAGACCCAGAACGAACCAGGCTGAAGCCTGGCAGCTTCGGATGTCAGATTAGTCTCCATGTTTCCAGTCTGGGAATGAAACTCATCACCTTCCACTGTTTGCTGTTTTCTCATGTCTGATCCTGGATGAATCCGCACATCGATATCAACAACTGGGCCATAACAGAGACAAAGGTCTGAGCGCTGCGACCCCAGAGCGAAGGCCCAGCTGATCAGTGACGTAATGCTGAGTCAATTTCCACTTGAGTCAGAGTTGAACCAGCGAGGAACTGGAGGTGGCAGCTGAAGCTCAGAGAGCTCTGAAACCTGAGCATCCTCAGAGGGACGTGCCGTCACGGCCGACCACGACTTGTTGTTCGAGATCACCTTCACCAGCTGGGTGTCTGTGAGCGTCTTCAACCAGACTCTGATGATCTGCGTCTGGACCACCACTCTCAATTCCATATTCAGACTTTCATCTCTGATCATTCAAAGCGTTTAGTGGGTTCAGATTGCTTTCTTTGAGCCATGCATTGATTCAGAGTCAATTGTTGCTCAGAAAACACTTTTCAAAATGAGCTCCACAGAGGGTGAAACCATTCTCAGACTGCAGTTGCTGAACCCTCCAGTCGTGTCCTTATTGCTGCTGCAGGACCAGACCCAGCTGACAGGTGAACTGATGAATATTCATGTGTGATGAAGCAGAGCCCGACCCTCTGCAGTGCTTTTGGAGTTCAACAGCCAGTTTGTTGTTGTTATACCAAAACTGCTGTACAGATTTGGAGCATGTGAAGAGTCATGCATGCTAGCATCCGTTAGCCAACATATCAGCTGCAGTGTTGGAGTCCAGGAGAGGACCGGAGTGTTGGCGGAGGTATGCGAGTACGCCAGGTCTGTTCAAGTTGTCAGGAGCCTCGCTTTCATCTTGAAATTTGAGGACCGGTTGCCTTCAGCTGCTGTACTCTGAGGGTTTACAGTAAAAATGACTGCCCAGTGTTGCTCAGACTTCTACCACCCGCGAGTGGAACTTGGAGCTATGCTCCATCAGACCGCAGCCTCGCAGCCGTTCTTCTGTGTCCCAGCCACCAAAGCTTCTGGAGGCTTTGAGGAAAGTTCTTGGTTTTCAGCAGCACAGCTTGCTAGGTTGTGTAGCTTTGTTTGCTAGCGTTGTAGGCGACACCCCAGCGATGGCTGCTCACACAAGTCATTGATTGTTCTTGAATTTTTGAGGATTCACTTTCTGAGTTGAGGTCTTCATCAACAACATTTTGTCACCACTGACAGCCACATTTTAGTTCAGATCACATTTTCACAAAAGAAAAAAAAACTTTTTACAGGGAGTTGAACCAGGACCAGAATTCTCTTCGCTCGGGGGGGTGTCAAGCCTTGAATCGACCACTTGGCCATCCTGAGGATTCTACAGAACCTCTGCACTGACTTATCGCTGATATTCTGTAGCAGGAAGACAGCGAAAGAAGCAGGAAGTAGAAAGTGCCTGGGCTCTCATTCTGGTCACTGCTCCGCTTCACCGGCTCCAACAACCATTGATTGAAGCATGTAGTTTATGCAGCGTCTGGTCGCCACGCTCACTGCTGTGTGTCTTTTCTTCTTCGATGAATTTTAATCCTCCTCAGTCGGCCTAATCAATAGGTCATTTCATGCTATCCACACTAACATGTAATTTATTCGCCCTACACAGCGAGGAGCTGCCGCCAGATGAAGCACAGCACGTTGATCCAGAGGAACCTTCACGCGGAGAACGGGACCAAAGCAGTCCTCCATCAAGGTATTCACAAAAAGAAGAAGAAATCAACAACTTCAGTGACTGCTACTCTTTCAGGAAGGGTATTTATTATACCCTTTTCCCACGACACCCCCCACGTACCCCTGTTAGTACAGCAGAAGCAGGCTGATCCTGCTCCCGCTGCAAACAGGCAAGGAGGATTCCCCCTTGGACGTCACTAACAAAGTCATCCCACCAGACAGCAGAGAGCAGCGTCTCAGGCTGGTAGACAGTCTCTGGTGGTGCAGCAGCAGCATGGAGGACGGTGACAGAGTTTCTGTCCTGCTTTCAAACTCACGCCGACTGAGTGGTGGTGGAGCTGCTGCAGCTCAGACGGGGGCGTCTGAGACGGACAAGACCAAAGGTCACCCAAGTTACCGGGGGAGGCGACAAGCTCTCATTCCTCCATGATAATTATTCATGGTGGAGCTCCGCCCACTTGTCCTATGTCTGAGATCAGAACCGCCAAACCTTGTCCACACATCACTGAGTTCAGCTGGTTTTGTGTTGTATCAGTACTGGTGAGAACTGATCAATGTTTACAGCAGGGTCATGTGACAAAGACAAAGTGTGATTGCAGGTTACTTGGCGCAGGGAAACGGGGCTGAGATTTTCCTGGAGTCAATGGATAATGAGGCTGTGGTTCGTCTCCTCAGAGTGATTGACAGGCAAGTTGACCTTCGTGGTTCTAGCTTTAGAGCTTCGGAGCCCAGAACATGAAAGATATGATTATCGAGATGAAAATATGATGCAGCGGACCTTTCAGACTCTCTCTATTTTAAAAACAAAGTTGAGGTGAAGAGGAACTTGGAAGAACTGAAGAGCGCCTGTGCGACCCTGACAACTCGCCTCTGGCGCCAGTGAAGGTCGCATCAAATGAGATCTCCTCCACTCACGATTTTGTTGAGGGTGTTTTTTTCTGTGTTTTGAGAGATTTTTCCTGCCACAACACGCATCACCAGAGAGCATCAGCGCTCATTCATTCATTGTGAATGAATGAATGGGAAGTCAAATGGAGCTTTTAAACGAGAGGTGGAGGTAAACTAGTGTGAACAAGTGATCAAGAAGAACTGCTGCATGAGCTCCACTGATCCTGATGAATAAATCAGTTTCCAGAGCTGAGGAGCTCATCAAACACGTGCACGCGCTCATGACTGCAGCGTGAAGGCCGGAGGAGGAAGCACGACTTCAGGCGCGCTTGCGTCTTGCTCGTGTTCTCCTGGGCTGTCGCTGCAAAGCTCCACATACCATCTCATTCATGAAGAGCTCTCCATCGGTCTCCAGGATCAAAGCACATGCCCTCGCTGACCTTCAGCACTCCGCCAGCCAGATTAGCTCCTTCATCTGGCTTCAATGAGCGCCAAATGAAAGCTTTTTACAATTACATGGCATGAATGATGTCAGAGCTTTTCCATGGCCTGTCCCAGCCTGTGTGCGTCTGCTGGTAACTGGTCAAACCCCTGGTACCAGCCAGTTGTCTAGTTTGGAGCAGCTGATTATCCCGGATCAAAGTTGCACCTGCCTGGATAGCATTTACGTGCTAATTCGCCCTGATGGACTGGTCATCTCCAGCATGGTCAGTGCAGAATGTCTGTCCCGTACTTCGACACAAGCTTTCTTGCAGCTCTGAAGAGATGCTAGCATGACTCACAAACAACATGTTGTGTATTTTGTCTTGCTTCCCACTTCAGGACCACAACACGCCCCAACACAACTCCTGCATGAATTCATTGATTTACTGAACTGAAAGCAGAGAGGACGTTGAGGTAGCGCCGGCTGATAGATGCACACATCGCCCGCTAACATCATCCAAACGACCCACGAAGGACACGTTTGCTCTTATCTGTGTGCTCCGGGGTCTGGTTGGTGTCACACACGGCCTGAGGACGTCGGTATCGGCCTCCAGGATCACAGCACAAGCGCCCGCTGACCTTCAGCTCTCAGCGAGACAGAAATAGCTCCGTCATCTGACTTCACCCAGGCTGAATGAGGCTTTGGAAGCAGAGAATGTAGTTTACGATCACGGCTCTGGTCGTTTGTACCGCCGCAGCAAACTGCTCCATAAAAGCCAGAACTATCGGAGTGCTGATGATTCCAGTATATTTCATCTGTACATCAGATGGAAGTTGTACCCCTCACTGCATCCCTGAATAGGACTGAGAGTCAGTATGTAGTTTGTTGTTTTCATGATTGTTTTCTTTTCATCGACTATGTCAAACTATGTGTGTCACCTGAAACCAAACCTGAGCCATGTACAACTTTACAGACCTCTTTCACCATGACAAACCTGCATATCCTCAGGTGTTCCAGCTCAGGAAAATCAGCTCATAAAAGCTGCTTTTTCACTGTCGATACATCAGTGTCGCATTTACATCCCAAACCTGATGGAGAACAGGAAACACAGTCACAGACCAAAAACAACCTGAGACTTCTGCCACTAGATGGCAGCACCTGCAGCAGTGTTTCAGCTTCACGCCAGTCGAAATTCTTGCTTGTGTGAGAATTGTGAAAGCAGCGTGGAGGACAGTGACTGAGGTCTTTTTGCCCCGTCCCTCCCTGTCAGAGCGCTGCTGCCTCAACACAGCGGGTGATGCGTGACTGAGGTGGTGCCCAGCTCTCACTGCCTCCACGTGTGCATGCCCTCCTCACATGAGCAGGTCGCTCATTCCAGCGCTCACATCAAACCACAAAGCCTCTCCTGTGACCAGGCTCTACCACTGTCTTTAAAGCCTGGTTGGCTGAGGCTCAGTTTGGGTTCAAATCCACGGTTATGTTGAGGTCGTGGCTGCTGCTCTGAGGTCAGGACCCAAAGGGGAGCTGCAGGCTGACGTGGCGAGCAGATGCTCCTCTACTTCACTTCAAAACTCCTCAGCATGACAATCTGCATGAAGAGATAAAATGATCACATGTAATGGAGCAGAAATGTTTCTGTTGCCTCCATCAGCGGCGGCCAACACGGCCCGCCTCCTTGCACCACGGCAACTGCTGACGGGAGGAGGGGCCGTGCAGGAGACTTGTTTTATTCAGAGGAGAGACACGATTAACCTCCACTGATTGAGTCAATATTCAAACACTCCACCTAATGCCACTAAAACCAACAGACGATCTCAGCTGCCATTACACGTGCCTGCACAAACACACGCCGCATCACCTGGCGCCGGCTGGGTTTGTTGTCAGATGCAGGCTTGCAGCACATCTTTAAGGTCACAGAGGTCAAGTCAACTATCAGTTTCAAAATGGCTTTTTGGACTCAAAAACGTTCTTGTGCCTCCTCCATGCCACCAACGAAAGGTCAAGCTCTCACATTTCATGTGGCTTAGCACTCAATTAGTTGGAAATTGCCTTTTGTCTGCTGGGAGCAGGTGATAATTGCTGTTGGTCACAAGCGATAATTGCCAGCGAAACCCTCTGAGTCGCTGCCTATTAACCAGAGTTATTTAAATCACATCACCTTTGGGGTGCTTCCTGGTTTACACTCGTCTTTAATTGGGGAGCAGATTTATGAAACTTTTCTCATCACATGATGAGTTCAGACCTGCGTGACAGAGCAACACTCCAAACTTCCAGAACACTGCCGGGAACGGCTGTCCTTCAAGACACTGCAAGTTGTGTTTTTCTTCAAGCAAATAAAATCATCCATAAAGCACTGAATCAGATCTGATGACTGCAGCTCAGGGCGACTTCTGCTGCCCCTCCCCCTCCCCAGCACCGACCTGAGGGTCCAGCAGAAGCAGGCCTGGGCATGAACAGCAGCCAAATTCTGCAGTCATTTCCTGTTCCACCACAACACCTTTTTCTGTGTTTCACAGACTTCTATTGAACAGACAATTCAAGATGTTTTAGCCTGAAATCTCACACACAAAAGAATCACAAGCGATGAAACCAGGTGAGATGCTGGTGTTTTCAGAAGTTGCTAATCATTTCTTTTCATGTTTCCTGAAACCCTGATCGTTCCCTTGTGCTTGAACCTCACTGGACCTGAACCGTCAAAGCAATTCCAAAAGTACTGGATTTTCCTCTAAAAAGAAGAGGAAGGTCCAATATTTTGCAGTGTGGTTGAGCTTTGTCCTGCTCTGACCTCACGTCGCCATCAGCATTCCCAGGGTGCTGCTTCTGACCCAGAGGCCTTGACGACGCACACCAACCATCACCAAGAAGCAGCCGCCACTTCTGTGCTCAACTTGTGAATCGGCCGTATAATTAAGACCGAACTTTCAGAACTAAATCTGATTCAGAGAAAGACGCCTTAGGGGTGTTTGATCTTAAAATAGGACTCATTTCCTCCTGTCAACCAGAGGAAAGGCTGCAGAGAAGTAGAGGGGAAACGGAGGTCGTTAAATAGTAGAGAAAGGAAGAGGTGGTTAAAAGGAGCGGCGAGTCATCAGAGCAATCAACTGTGCTTTCACGCTCCTGCGGCCATCTTCTGAGGATGGCACCTTTGGGGAAGTGCCAGGTAAGCCTTTTTCTAATTATCACAACTGTAAAACAGGACAACTAATCTGTTCTGGAGAGCCACGAAACAGGAACTGTTGACCTCCACTAAGTTGCTCAAAATAATGGCTTATGACTCATAAGTAGGCTCAAAAATACGCTGCCTGATGAGCACTGGGGTTCAGAGGAGGACACAGGCATTCGTCACTGCTGGAACTTCACGCCTGCTTCGGATGACAAACAGAACCACTATGGCAGCACGTGAAACACAGGTGTTGCAGGTGACAGAGTGTTAGCTCGTTAGCTCGTCGGTCAGGAGCAGACAGTGTCAGACTAGCAGGAGAAATGAAGCACCAATGAAAGGTGCTGCAGCAGCCATGGGCGACCACACTGGTGCAGCTGGGCTTGTTCACCAGACCAGCGAGCCAAGACCTCGACCAGTTCCACCTCATAACAAAACTCAACAACTGGCCTCTCAATAAAACTGTCACCCAACAATGGACAGCCCTCCCTCACACACACACACACACACACACACACACACACACACACAGTTGCACAACCTCAAACAAACAGGTTGAGGCCAAACACAGACAGTGACGTTAGCACCGCTCAGGTGAGCTCCACGGCTCAGGTATCAGACCCCTGTACCCAAGCTGCCTGACAACAGGTCAACTCTGCAGTAAACAATGCTCCAGTAGTGGCTGCTCTTGACTTACACAAGCCGAACGTGGAGGGGGTCCCTGCAAAGTCCGGTTCAACTGACGTCAGCTTCGGTCTCAGGTCCGGCTCAGCCTCCATCCTGCGTCCATCTCGATCAGCAGGTACAGGGAAACTTTTCTGGCTCCGACATGTTGCCTGATGGGTTGATGGTCAATTCTTCAGCTGATGGCAGACAAAGCTGCTCGCTGGCTCGGCCTGAAGCTCCCTTGTGCTGCAGATGGAGCTCATGGTGGCCTGGTGGACCTGGACTGTCTTGGTGGGTCAGCTGGTCTCTCAGTCCTGGGTGTTTGGGTCAAAGGTTCCGTCTGTGGTTCTGGTTTCATGACCCACTGCTGAGAACTTCACCTCATACACACACTGGGGCCTCGGCTCCTCCTCCTTGATTTAATATGACTGCAACTCTCCCGCGTGGCACCACAGGGTCAGAGTCACAGTTCTACGGTGGCCTGTTAGCCGTGTGCCGAGCGCTCCACAGAACCCATGCTATAACAGCCGCTGGAGACTGAACCTCACCTCTGGGTTCAGGCAGACTCCGCCTACCTGACAACACACAAAGGGCAGAAGATGAAGCCGTTCTTGAATTGTGGGCAGATGTTTGATGGTGCTGATGAAGCTCCAACTCTGGGAAAATGAGACAAGAACCCCCAGGCACCAAAAGAACATAAGATGGATTTTCCCTGGTGATGTTACCAGAGGGAACACCTGAGCAGAGCTGCGTTTGAGTCCCATGTTCGTTCTGTTAAAGATCCCATATCTGTGAAGAGTGCCACATGGAGAGCCGCTCGACATGACCTGAGGAACGTTACAAGGCCATGTTCATCTCAATCCACTGAGGTTCAATCACAGTAAATAAATCAAACCAGTGCCACAGAGATGACATCATCATGCTGACTAGAGTTGGGTATCATTTGGATTTCGCCGATTCTGATTCTCAGTATCGATTCCTGTTCTGAACGATTCTCGATTCCGGTTCTTTGAGATGGGAGTCAGCAGGTCATCGCCTCTTCATCAGGAGAATCTTTGTTTGCCAGGTCATTCCTCCACACTGCCAGTTTAGCCAATCAAAGCTCTGCAGGCCAGACGGATGTACATGGATATGATGGAGGTGGACTCTACTGTGAGAGGGCGTGGCTGCTTCACGTAGCAGCAGCAGGTTGTGACTGCTAAGGTTAGCATCACTTAGCGAGCGTTCACCAACTATAAACAGACCCAGTCTGAAGAGCTGCTCGTCTGTCAGTGAAGCAGGTTTGTTCAGAAGGAGACGACCATCATCGTCACCTTCCGGATTCTGGCGGCAACGAGGAGCTGCTGGCTGATGGTGAAGGTTGACCGTCCAAAGTGGAGGAAGTGACGGAGCAGGAGAGCGACCCCCCAGTTGAACTCAGTCCACTCGCTAATTGTTGCACCAGGCAGGCCGAGGTGTTCGTCATGTTTGAGGTGATCGTCCTTTGGCAGGAGCTGTTCTTCAGATGTTGCTCTGTGCGACTCCGTCCTCTTCAAATTAAAATGAAGCCAGACTTTCTCGTCTTTTTTGTGGTCCACGTTCAGACGACTGATATTCTAGCTAGTGGACGCACAGAGAACGCCGAGCGTAGTGATACACCCCCGAAAACAAACTAGTGAGGGCACTCGGAAATGAAAAAAAGAATCGAAATTCAAAAAGCCGCTTAACGGTTCCGGAACCAGACGTTATGAACCGCTTCCAAATAGGAACCGGTTTTCAGTACCGAACCCTAATACTGACCTGCGCTCAGGAGGAAGTCTGGACAAGCAAACTATTACTACTACTACAAACAACAACAGGATGTACCACCCTTTTGACTACCAAAATAAGAGCCTAAAACAGAGGTAGTGAAATAACGCCTCAGACAGTCGATGAAAGATTTATAGCACAGTCACAGCAGCACCAGCTCACCCTAACAGGGACGTATTATTCATCATATTCACTGCACAAACAGGTTAGTTAATAGTTCATAACTAAACTAAACTCAGAAGTCACCAGTATTTATTGTGAAGTGACTGAGCTGGCCAGGAGCTGAGGCGTTGATTAAGAATCAATCATCAAAATGATCAAACGGAAGTGTTGAACGCTGTCAGTCTCTGTCTATGCAGAAGATATGATTGGTGGAGTTCCAGCGCCATCAGAGCACAGCGATGAATGCTTGAATGTCACCCAGATCTGCATTTAATACTGGGAATTAAGAACCTTCATTAGAGCCAATTATTATCTCATCATGCAGGTTAAACAGAGGGGAAAGAAGTGAGTGTTGTGTCATTAGTAAAGATGAATGGTCTCCTTCATGACCAACAGACCTGGTGTGGTCAGAGCAACACTGCCCCCTGGTGTCTTGAGCAGGAACCCCTCCAGGGACTCTCACCAAACCCTCCCTCCACCTGATCCTCTGTCAGTCACCTGTCAGTCTGCTGCTCCCTCGTTCGCTCCCTCTCTTGCTCTGTCTATCTCGACTTGTTGCATGCCTCACTTTATCCTTGCTCACTCACCTGCACATTCATCACCGCCTGGTCACCTGGTTTTTCCAGTCTGCAGTCACGGTGGTCAGGCTCACTGGTGACTCCTCCCTGCGACTTCAAACCTTCACTCATTCATCTTCATTCTGCTACTTCTGCTTTAGTCTGCCTTCCTTCATCTGTCGCTGCTGTAATCCCTCGCTCCTGATCAGAGAATACGTCTGACAACTACATTCGTATCAGATGTTCCATGTCGAGAGGCGTTGGTGGAGCGCGCCGGCAGGTGGAGGCGTGGAGGAGGTTGTGCTGGATGAGTGCATCTGAATTCCGGGACGTAAAGTCAAATGCTACTGAAGCTAGAACAATGTAGCATTGTAGGACGAGGAGGGGGAGAGGTTTGTTGGTTAGAACTGTATCTCTTGCACCCTCAAGGTTTGGGGACAATCAGAGTTTTTAAAGCGAGGTCCTGCAGGCAGTGAGTTTGTAATCTCAGATGTTCTGGCGTTCTGTTGCAGGAAACCTTTCCATCTGAGGTCGGTCACTGAAACTTCAAGGTTGGTTTTGGTGTTCGTGCTGGCGAGCAATCCTGCTGTTTCATTGATCGACAGACCAGACAGATGAGCATAGCAACTCAGGATATATTTGCTAGTCATTAGCATGTTAGCATGCAGATTTATTTTAGCATTGATTAGCACTACTAGCATAGCTGTGTACTCTGGTTTTAAAATGTAAACACAACCCTTCCCCAAAGGTAAACAGAGCATTCTGTTGCTGGTGTCACATGAACACGTAGCAGAGGTTCAGCTGAAGCGTTCAGTACGTCAGCAGGGTTGAAGCTTCAACTGAACACCCTTCCTTTATCTCCTCCTCTCCTCCCTCTCTCTCTCTCTCCCCACCGTCTCTTCTAATCTCATGCGGTTCATCCCTGAGGATCTGCAGAGGAAGTACGCCGCCATAAACCTTGGCATTCAAATGCAGCTCATAGCTCCGCAGCATCGTAGCTCATGAATTTTAATATGCCGCACAGGAGAATGGTCAGGCAGGTGGGCTGCCTCTCCTGGCTAGCAGAGGAAGGGACAATAAAAGCTCTGACGTCATGCCCCCAAGGCTGCGCTTCCACCCCTTATTCCGTGGGTGCTGGTGGAATCTGTTTTTTATCGTGCCTGCTGGGGCTTATCTCAGCCTCAAGCCTGCAGGCCAAGGTCAATTTCATGCCTGGGCAAGAGGTGCCGTTGCTGAGGGAGGGGGCGGATGCGCACCCAGGAGGCAGGTCAATAGCAGCAAACTATAAACCATAAATTGACCAAAGCAAATGGTCTGCTGCCAGAGCAGCACGGTGCATTAATGCTGCCGAGGTACCTGAAGCTGCAGCATCACGCTAACAATGAAAAATATCAGGCATTTTATGGTTAGGAGTTAGTGTCCCTGCAGGAGGGAGACAAAAACATGGACAGCGGTTACTGATTGGAGAGGAAGTCCATCAGTTTTACACAAAAAGTCTGTTTTCTCATCATGGAGGGTGCAAGCGCAGAACCCTGACAGTTGCAGCAATGTAGCAGGAAGTGTTGGTTGAATAAAGACATGCTATCACAGGCAAACTGAGGATTCACCTCAGCACTGTGGCACGAGGGTCTGGAGGGGTTCCTTCCTCCAAACCGTCATTAGTTCCTCACCCTCCTCTGTACTGGGTCGAGTCTTCTACCGCAGAGGTTCTAAAACCTATTCAATGTCATGTGATATCTATTTAGTTGGTCGGGTGCAGATAAATCAAATAACTGCCCATTCCTCATAATTCAGCATCAGAGTCACTGCAGCAGGCCCGCAGATGAACGTCCCACATCTGCAGCTTGGATTTGTCTCACTATTGCTCACATATACAACAGAGGAAACACACCTAAAGGAGCAGTACAGCAAAAGCAGGAGGAACTTCAGGTCGTTGCCTCCATTCACCAAACACCGCCGGAGGCTGCGGGACGCTGCCACAGCAGTCAGGCCGAAGTGCCTAACCACAGAGACCTCTGGAAACCCGCGTTCCCTTCATTTAATCTCTGTGTTCCCTAACCTGATTCCACCTCATCGTCCTTGCCGTCACCGGCAGGGGAATCGAATTCACAAGAGGTCGATGACAGAATGGGGCCTGTGGTCTCGTTAAGAGGCTGCAGTGCTTCTTCCAGCGAGTGGTTAAAGCTGCACATCAAAAGGAGAAGCGGGGAAGGGAATTTATCAGACTCGTGCGGTTGAGATCAGCTTGTGTGCGTTTGGTGTGTAATTACGTCCTTTGTAGTGTCAGCGATCGTATCCCTGATGCTCGTTATTGTCACTGAGGAGGTTGTTTTCTTCACCCGCGTCAATTTGTCTGGATATTAGCTGGATTTAGAAAATTATTTTACTGATATCAGTAAAATTTAAACTGTTCTAAACTTCCTCACGACTATGACTTTTTATCCAGAACACAGTCTGTTTGATGAGCTGAGACCCAGGCTAGTTAGTTTAGCCCAATAGCTGGTAGTGGGTGGGAAGTGTTAGCATCAGCTAGCTCAGGTCCAGGCTAGTTAGTTTAGCCCAATAGCTGGTAGTGGGTGGGAAGTGTTAGCATCAGCTAGCTCAGGTCCAGGCTAGTTAGTTTAGCCCAATAGCTGGTAGTGGGTGGGAAGTGTTAGCATCAGCTAGCTCTGGTCCAGGTTAGTTAGTTTAGCCCAATAGCTGGTAGTGGGTGGGAAGTGTTAGCATCAGCTAGCTCAGGTCCAGGCTAGTTAGTTTAGCCCAATGGCTGGTAGTGGGTGGGAAGTGTTAGCATCAGCTAGCTCAGGTCCAGGCTAGTTAGTTTAGCCCAATGGCTGGTAGTGGGTGGGAAGTGTAAGCATCAGCTAGCTCAGGTCCAGGCTAGTTAGCTTAGCCCAATGGCTGGTAGTGGGTGGGAAGTGTAAGCATCAGCTAGCTCAGGTCCAGGCTAGTTAGTTTAGCCCAATGGCTGGTAGTGGGTGGGAAGTGTAAGCATCAGCTAGCTCAGGTCCAGGCTAGTTAGTTTAGCCCAATGGCTGGTAGTGGGTGGAAGTGTTAGCATCAGCTAGCTCAGGTCCAGGCTAGTTAGCTTAGCTCAATGGCTGGTAGTGGGTGGGAAGTGTTAGCATCAGCTAGCTCAGGTCCAGGATGCTGGTGTGTCCAGCAGGAATCCTCCTCCTCCTCATCATCAGTAGCAGCAGTCGCTCTTCTAGTCCTCAACAAACCTTTGGTTCTGTTGACCCAAGTTCCAGTGGAGCTTTGGAGGTGCTGCGTCAAATCACTGCTCCCAGTCAGGAAAGTAGTTCCGGCCACGTGTCTGATTCTACCACTACAACGTCTCCTCATGTTAAACTGGTATTCATCACCACGGTTACACACAACCCTCCTGATATTAATGCAGGTAGAGACAGAGCTACGCTAACACTTCCCACCCACTACCAGTCACTGTGCTAAGCTAACTAGTCTGAGTCTCAGCTGCTTCTTGTCAGTCTCTGGAGATGATGGACAATATGATACTTTCCCTAAATATGAATTTGAAACTCTACATGAAATCAGGAATTTCAGGAGGCAATCTTAAAAGGACACCATTCAACTTGCTATTTTCCTTATTTTTTGACACAAACAAAGAATTTATTTCTCTGTATTCAACAGTCTTGCTTCCCTCATAACATAAAATTAGGGGTCAGCAGGTGCAGTCTTAAGTAATAAGCCAGAGTTGGAGAGGTGCTGTTGTGCCTGCAGGCATGAAAACCGTGAGCAGCCTGTCGTTGTGCCAGAGGACTTAAACACTTTGGTGTGATACTCACTGAGCAGCCTTGTAATTCATAATTCATTGAAGACTACAGATTACAGCTGCTTGTCCCCAAACAGAATAACTGCATCACAGTATAATGAGTCCAAATGTATTTTTGAAAAACAAAACAAGTTTGTTCTGAATCTAGTTGTGCTAAATAATCTGAAACTCCAAATCTTTGCTTTGGAGTCGCGAGAGATTTCAGACATCACCATGAGACACCAGTCCCAGACCAAAGAAGCAGCATCTCAAATCTCAGAAAAACGATCCCTGAAAGCAAAAGGGAAGTAGACACCCGACCACATGGAGCTGCAGTGCCCAGCACCTCAGCTGTGATAAGAAGTACATGACTGGAAGCAGGGGAAGAGAGTCAAAGGCAGTTTTTCTTACCTTTGAGAACGTTCTTCACTGGGACACGTCAAAGCCTATCTAGCTGATTTTAATGATGCGCTGTGTTGACCCGGCTATCAGTGGACTGCAGAACAATGTGCATATCTGGGGAGCCGGGTTCCTGCACAGGTGAGAGTGAGATGCTGAACAGATTGATCAAATTAAACCTGATCGCTTCCCTCTGCTGTGGGCCAGCAGCCCTTTGTGGCATCATTAACTTACAGTTACAGTTTCTTTTGTAATCTAAGCGGCACATCTGTGGTGTGGAGGGAGCCAGAACTCCCTGGAGAGTGAGGATGTGTGGGATGAACTCAGGTGTGTGACAGATGTGACAATGTAAAAAACAAGAAGAACTGGAGGGGAAAACATGTATGTTCTCTCAAGATTCCTTTGTCTCATGTTAGCACAAAGACCATTGTGCAATCAACAACTGGGTTTGTTTTCGATTATGGAGATGTGACGAAAGCACTTGCCCAATAATGGGCCCCCACCCAGTGGTTGAGAAACTCATCATGGGAGGATCAGCAACAGCCCAGACAAAACCACCACACAAAGGTGCCAATGAAGACGCCCAATGGATCCAGCTTAGTATGTAGCCTCGATGCTAATCAAGCTATCGGTCAAACTGCATCAAGCCTGTGGGACAAACATGTCCCCCCTTGCTGTTGTTTCACGACCCATGAATTTCAGGAGGTGATCCTGAGAATGGATGAGAGCAGATGACCCAGACCAGGATGGATGCAGACTAGACCACCAGGCTGATTCGCAAACCAGCTTTAGTGGGTTTGTTGAGAGAACAAGAGCTCATTAGTCTTTCTTGATGTCACTGAAAGTGGAGGAGAAATCGCCAGAAAAGGGTTTAATTTGGCCTTTGAGCTCTTGTGTATAACTGTCAGACGCCATGCTATTAGAGCAGTGGTTCCCAACCTTCTCCAACTCAGGGCCCACTTTTAAGTCTCAAAAATGTTGGTGGCCCACCTCTGACTCCATAAATACGGAGGCAAAACTGTGCGTTCCCAGAGCGCTTTTTTATTGAAGATGGAACATAAAGGACTGAACTAACCCTAAAAAGAATATTAGAACATCTATAATACCCTTTTAAATGCAACTGATTTTTAACATGAAGGACATTATTCTGTTTATTTCTATATAGGCATAATTACACCCCCGCGCCCCCATTCAAAAGCCACAATATTTTGGAAATGATTTGGCGGCCCACCAGGGGGCCACGGCCCATAGGTTGGGAATCACTGTATTAGATGTTGGAGTCAGGGTTCTGATCATTGATTCAAGTGTAACCCTTTACACTGAACACTAAATTCAGATTTAAAGGGCAATTATCCTGCTTTCACCTGCCTCTTGCCAAAAAACCCGACCATTTATTCACACAACTGCATTGCCGTGGTCAACACTGCTCACTGCACCAGCCCACGGGACGGACCGTCGACAGGAGAGACAAATCCAGTCCGCTCAGCTCTTACAGGTGGAGCTAAGCTATTAGCATGGAAGCTAACGTTATACTAACATTTATGGCAAATAGACAGTTACAAGGATGATCCGAAGATCTGAGCTGGCAGTGGAGGACAAACCTAAACCCTTCATCTCCTCGCAGGGAAAGCTAACGTTATGCTAGTCAGTCGATCACGCTGGGTAGCTGTTGGCAAATCGTAAATGACTGCAAATGGACAGCGTGTTTACCGGCAAGATGATCAGCATCCCAGACATGTGACTGCCTTCAATCCATATCCATACCAGTTACAGTCTGTTTGCCTGAAATACAGGTTTGATAAGCAAATGGCATGTGAAGGCCTTACAGGCGCCATCCAGTGGTGGCGTGAGAGGATGACGTGCTGAGGGACAAAATTTGCTTTTAATTCAGAGGTTTGTTGGCAGACGATTTGAGGTCAGACTGTGTTGGCACATTGACCCTTGCTTAGATGAGTACATACACAGATTCATGAGATTTAACTGGAATAAGCTGTAAATTGGGTGACTGCTTCCCTGTTGCTATGGTTACACACCGCCATAGCATCCCTTTAGGAGGTGAAGACACAGTTTGACTGGAATTAAATGAAAACCTATCAGCCAATCAGATCTTAGTATTCACCAGCGGCGTTATAAATAGTGATATTTTCATTCACACAAAATTAAAGGACAAATCATCCATCAGGTCTCTCGGGGGCTCTGGTCGTCCTGGTCAAGAGTGAATCAAAACCAGAGGTCAAGCCTGTGGGCAGGCAGGCAGGAGGCAGCCGCTGCTTTCGTCTGTCTGGTTGTTGAGACTCAACCGAGACGACACCGAGCCAGCAGACAGGACACTTCTCACCTGCTGCTGACTCGGACAAATAAACTGCAGATTCTATGAATCATGTCTGGTTGCACCGTCCCAGTTGGACAGGCTGCCTGAGAACTGCTACACCTGGGTTCTCCATGCCCGTCTGTCCGCTGCTGTTTACTCCTGAGGTGGGACAGTGCTGACATCTGCTGGCCAGCAGGAGGAACTGCACACAGTTCATTGAGGAAGATGCTTGTCCTGTATCCTTTTGCAGTTTTCTCACAAACAGAGAGCAACAAAGCTCTTCAGGCGCTCAGTGAGGAGTGAAGAGACGTCGCTGCTCCACTGCACCACCACACAAGTGCATATTTACTGTCTGAAAGGGAGGGCGTTTGATTGGAGGAGAGAATCTCACGCCACGTCCGCTCCTTCGCGCCCATCACATACAAGATTCTGAACACAGATTAGAGATTAGATTGTGCTGGAGTCCAAGAGGGAGAGACACAATCGGATATTCGGACACACGATTCATGACGAGTCGTCTGTTCTGATCCTGCTGATGTCAGAAGGATCAGAACAGAATGACCAAACGCCCTCCTGCTCGCGGTTTCTACCGTGCTAACATGCATCTGCTTGCTGTGTCAGAACAACCGAGGAACCATCAGCACCCCGGCCTGCTCGCTACCTTCAGCTCTCAGTTTGCTCATCAGCAAATCCACAGGGGAAAATATTATTGGCGAGTGATCCGTCTCCGCCTACTGCCTTGATTGAACGCCGGCCTCCACAGCAGCACCGACGGGTACAATTGACATTCAGAGAGGGACACTTCCTCCTGAAAGATATTGAAAAGAATCGGTGGTGAGCCTTAATGGAACAATCACCTCGTACTTCACCAGACAGATTGAGGCGTTATCTGATCGGAGTGAAGCGTTTTTATTTTCTGGCCAGTATCTGTCTCCCCTCCGCTGGAACGGCCTATCAGGTGTCCCTTTTCGTCCATGAGCCATTTATCAAGCGGCCTCCCTTCGCGGCCGCCTTTTTGGTTTACGATCAGCTCTCTTCAGGAAATATAAATTACACAGTGGAAGTGACTGTAAATCACAAAAATTGGACGCTTCGATCTGGGTTTTACTTCATCTTACGAAGTATAAAATACACTCACGAAGAAACAAGTGTTCCAGTCATGTAACGCCCCCCCATCTTCTTCCATTTTTTTCTGTTATTCCTCAGCGCTGGAGAAATCTGGAGGCCCGAGGCGCTCCGTACATCCGAATGTCTGTCCGACACCTCATTCTGTCACTACGGCCTCTTGGGATGGGACCGAGAGAGAACCGAACCTTTACAGGCCAAGATGTCTCTAACTTTTCTCGCTGTCCTGACATTCACCAGCCCTCTGCGTGTCAGCAAATCAAAAGGATGTGAGTGAGCGCCGGTGTGTCCTCCATCAGACGGGTGTGTTGAGGCGCTGCTGCCTTGTTGGCCGTCACCAGTGGTGCACCCTCAAACTCAACCAGCCGCTCAGACGCACGTCCGTGTCATCGCTGTCACGTTCTCACTCCGTGTGCGTCACAGTTCCTCCGTGCTCGCTTTCAAACAATCCTGTTATTTTGGATTATTTCTGTGTAAGAATGAAGTGCACAAACCACGACTACAAAACCTCGGTACCTGCACCGGCGCTCCGCCGGGCCAAACCTGCCTGGACCAAAAGTGGCGGACTCTCCTCTGACATGACGCCACAGAGAGATGTTGCTCCCATCAGAGATGAAAGGTCGCTGCAGCAGGACACGAGAAACCCCCTGAGCAAGCATGTGTGCCTGAACCCACCATGACACACCATAAAACGCCATTCCTCTACGACATGCGAAGAGCTTGTGTGAGGTGTAAGACGGGCAGAACCAACCCCTCTCATGGATGCTTGGATTAGAGGCTTTTTAAAATCGTCCAACGGTGCCAGACTGTTCCAGACAGACGCGTCCAACGATGATCTGCGGTCATCAGGTATTTGTGGCCGAAGAGGCCCAGGCCGATGATCCGGCGGTGCAGAGGTGGGGGGAGCTCGGACGACACCTTCCTCAACCTTGGTATGCTTTTATTCAGCGACTCCAGGACAAAATGTTGGAGAAGAGAGGACATGAACTCCAGTCTGTTCTCAAACCTCGTTGGTTTCCCTTTGAATTCTCTCTCCCCCTTAAACCAGTGGGTCCTGACTGGCCGTGACAAAAGCAGTGAGGAACCTTCTGGCTGCACGATGGATGCAGGTGACGCCTTCAGCACCACCTACAAGCTGTCAGGGTGACATTTCGTGGGGTGAACACACGAGGGTAATAATCTGAGGTGACGGGGAAACACGACAAGATGAAGAGGCTGAGCCACAAACTAGCAATGAATGATTCCTCTCCTCTGGCCTTCCACAGATGGTTTAATTATGGGGAGCAGGTGACAGGCCGCAGCTTGCTCCAGCACCCCCGCCGCAGCAGTCCTTATTGAATCATTACGGCATCATTCCCTCCAACGCCGTCCTCCCGAGTCACCAGTGGAGTTAATGTGAAGCAGCTGACAGCAGAGGGCCACTTCAAGGGCCCGCAACACGCAAGCAGCCTCCTTAGAAGCACCGACAAGTGGAATCCTCAGGGTGGAGTGTCCGTGCGTCCAGGCCCCGGCCGTCTGATCGCTGCAGCTCAGAAGAGGAAACCAAGGAGGAACTAAACAGATTCTGGAGTCACGAGTCCTGAAACTCTCAGATCAGACCCACCAGCAAAAACCAGCAGCTCACCAGTGGTTATATACCACCAGGCACGCTGGGAGTAATGGTGGCACTTGGTGGACTGAGGGAAACGGAGCAGTTTGTGTCCGAATTTGCACTTCATGGCACAATCCTGGCTTTTTGGGTCGTGCAGACAAATCTGGAAATCAAAAACTGGATTGTAACGACAGCAGTTGCAGTACCGTTAAGTCCCACTTGGGGGCTACGGCCCAAACTTTGGAATCAGAGGCTATCAATTACATGGATGTGCATTTGGGTTGGACTGGGATGAAGACACATGTGTTTATATATAATCACACACACACACACACACACACACACACACACGACTATGTTACTGTGTGTTCACACCAAATGTGAAATTCGCATTCGCGTTCGGTGTGAACACATTTATGAGATTAAAACACCTGCAGCAGAGACATTCACACATGTATGACAGGTTTACACATGTATAGCAGCTACACGTGTGTATAACAGAAGTCTATACATGTTTATAACAGAGGTATACAAACATGTACAATGAAGGAATATAAACGAGTATAATGAGGACTACATGTTTATCACACAGGTATACACACGTAGAATGAAGTGCACATCCTGTATAATGCTGGGATACACACGTGTATAACAGCCAGACACACACACATATGTAAAGGAGATGTACACACTTACAGAGGGGAGGCAGCCACAATTGTGCGAGAGGGTTCACACGCGAGTACGAGGCCTCTGACACAAACTGCGCGGCTGGAGGATGCACTACCTGCGTCCTCACACACTTCCGGTGCTCTGCTGCTGAATGTTTCCATGGGTCGGAGCTTTGCTCTGCCATTGTGATGAAAACACACACTTCATCAACTTTGTCACAAAGTCTATGCATCCTACGGTACAGGAAGACAGGCAGAGCGGCGTCGGAATACCAATGAAGAGCCGCGCTGTGTCCTTGTCAGCCCCTGAACCCTGGCAGAAACACTTCACTGTTACGCTTCTATCACCTTCAGCTCCGCTTTCTGTCTCTTCAAGAATCTGCTGAGAATCCCGTCACAGGAATGTGGGATGTGATTGTGCTGCAGGATGGAAGCCCATCCAAACCTTCAGGTCCCACGAACAGTGATTAGGAGGAGAGAAAAACAACATCAGCTGTCGGTTTGTGCTGCTCCGCATTCTTAAACCCTGTTGTACCTGGAGCGGCTCCGCTGCTGATCATGTCATCAGGGCGGCATGAGGATGACGACACGGGACACACGGTTTCACTCAGGTTCAAGAAGCAGATCGTGCATGCAGGTTTCAAGTTTTGTTTGGGTCACTGGAGACATTTGGCCTTCCCTTGAGTGACTTCAGATTCCTGAGCAACGACCTGATTTCTGTGTGTGCGCTCGTCTTTGTTTGCAGCCTCATCACATGACGCAGGCCCACTGGAGTTTCGCAGCATTTTTGCGACACCCAGTCAAACTGCTTCACAGCACAGCTACGATAGTGATGGG
This sequence comes from Aulostomus chinensis, assembly GCF_037954235.1. Taxonomy (NCBI): domain Eukaryota; kingdom Metazoa; phylum Chordata; class Actinopteri; order Syngnathiformes; family Aulostomidae; genus Aulostomus; species Aulostomus chinensis. The sequence goes on along the minus strand of NC_141331.1, from coordinate 1,298,591 downwards.
TTTTAACCTGCTCATGGCCATGACTCAGGGGCACTGGTGTCTTCTGGGGTCAAGCTGCATCTGAGGAGTGGAACTGAAGTACTGGGCCCACAGGGGGCGCTGCAGCACTGTTACAGCTTTCAAACCTCAGTCTGCTTCAGAGGAGAAGACGCTGCTGCTCATCAGCCTCCAATCATGAGGCCAAGCTAGAGAAGCTGCTGAGAGTGGACATCCCAACTCCGGTGCATCAGCGCGAGCCCGTGTTCTACTTGCTGCTTGCACAACTTCATCGACTCTGCTGTGTAAACGTCCAGAGGAAATTCCATCGACGGTCCCTCCTTCACGCTCGGAACATCAGGAATCCCCAGCTCCTTTGTCAGAGGTCTGAAAGAAGCTGGCAGCTCCCTCTGTCAGACTCTTCCTGCAGAGCGGGTGCTCGGAGGAGCCTACATCTGACAGGCACAGTGAACACAAGCCTTCATTAATGTTTCCACACCTCCTCCTCCTCCCTCCCTCCACGTGTCACTGGATGAGCCTCAGCTTCCTCCTCACAAACGCGAGGAGCATTCACACAACAGACTCCAGCAATAAGTCCTCTCTCCAGAGTCCTGCGCAGCCCCCAGCCACAGCAGAGGAAATGAGGACTTCATTCATTTCACAGTCCGCCCTGTTTGTTGAATATCCAGTGAGGGACTGCGAGGCTCCAAATGTATTCCACGTGCAGGAGCCTCCGAGCGCTCGGGGTCTCCTGTCAGGTCGTAGAACAGCCGCAGTCGTGCACCGCCAGCCAGCAGGCAGGTTCACGGCCACGTCGCTCCTGAGACCCGGACAGATGTGATGAAGATGGAGACATCCAGGTGGATCCTTCAGGTTTGGTCCGGCCGAGGACCGCGGACACGCAAACCATACAGCCTCAGACAGAACCCCTGGACCTCCAAACCAGAACGGTTGGGACCGGTCCATTTAGGTTCTGGGGTGTTCCGACTGTAGACGAGGACAGATAAAACTAGAAATCCTCACATTTAGTTTCTAACTTACTTCTCTCCTTCTTCTTCGTGGCCTCTCAGGATGGGTTTTATTTTCACACCTGATTTTCTGGCATGTTCTGAAGCATCTGGACTCGTCAGGTCCTCCAGGATCCACGTGACTCAGAACCAAAGAGCCAAATAAACAAAGCAGCTTTAAAACATCACTTGACTTTCATTAAATCAAAGAGGCAAATTCTTTAACCGGTGAATCTGCTGGGTTGAACTTTTTGTTTTTCGTGTCTTTTAAATGTAACTTTAATGTTTCATGGTCCTTAAATGGAGTTTCCATGGTTTCCCAATCATCTCATTTTCTTGTACCTCACTCACGTTGCTACAGTGGGAGTTGACATGACACAAACTGGTTTAATGCACAGACATCAAACCAGTCGGATGAAGAACAAACAGACGAACCACTAATTTGCTGTGATTTGTAGTTTGTGCCCTCAGAGACGCGGCGTGACGGCCTGTGGAACGTCACCTGTCACTCATCCAGCTGGGGAAACACGTTTTGGTGAAACGGTCCCATGACTCATCAATAACCCTGAATCATTTTGATGAGTCATCAAGTGTCTGCAGATGCATCGGCTGCTGTCGTCATGACGGACACTCATAGGTGTGATGGACGTTCCGATAATGGGTGTCGTCTCTTGGAGGAGGTCACAACTCCAGCAGACGGATGGATGAGCAGCTTTGCACCAAAAAAGGAAAACTAGAATGGAAATGTCAAAGCGTGCCGTTCAGGGCCACTCTCACATTTGGAATCAAGCTTTCTAAATGTCCCTTGCTGCCAGGAGACGCTGATGAGACCCCCGCTGGCCCGCTAGCTGACATGCTAGCTGACATGCTAGCAGCCCTTCCTCCTCCTTCTCCTGTCCTGCAGCAGCTTCTCGTCCTCTAATTCAACTCACTTTTCTGACAAAGCGCTCAGACGTTGCTAGCAGCTCTTAGCCCCCAGCTCATTGAATGAACATGAGCGTCGTGTGCACTGGAGCTCGCGTTTGAATGCTAACAGCTTAGCTGGCTGCTGTGGACCTGGTCAGGATTCTCACCACTCTTTGGTTATTGAAAGACTTGGACTGAGACCCGGGAGTCACAGGACCTCCTGGGATGACGGTTAAGCTGCGCACCACGACTGCGACCCACTCATGCACATCGTGATGTTTTATTGATGTTTTACTTCTCAATCAGGACTGAGTTTGTGCAGCATGTCCGTCTTGTGGTTCTCAGTCCAACAGGTCAGATCTGGTTGATCTGAATAAAGACGTTCTCTGGGCTCGATCAAAGAACGTCAGTGTTCCAACTCCAAATATATCTCCAATGACAAAGACAGCTCTATTTTGAGAACATGGGCTTTAATCCAGAACATGCGTGCTCCTGTGGACCAGAGTAACGTCACTGCAGACGTTTGGTTTGACGTTCGTCATGAATGACTTTGATGAGTCAACCGCATAAATCAGCACTTCTGAACGTGTTCAGTCCCTTTCTTCTGTCTTTAGGGGTTTGAGGGACACAACACAGCCTGGACCAGTAAGAAAAAAACCTTCACCAGCAAAAATCCTGCCAGTTTTATATAAAACAACAAAGTCCAAAGCTGTCGCAGGTTTGAGAGGTGAGGGACTCGTTGTCCTACAGAGAAGGTGGAGAAGATAAAATGACAAACAAGACACGGACACTACAACACCACCGATCAGCCTCTTTCACTGAAGTCCACTGCAGCAGCCTGAGACATGACGGGTAGAGGACAGGTGAGGACGTGGATGATGTAGAAGACAGGTGAGGACGTAGATGAAGTAGAGGACAGGTGAGGACGTAGATGATGTAGAGGACAGGTGAGGACGTGGATGATGAAGAGGACAGGTGAGGACGTAGATGATGTAGAGGACAGGTGAGGACGTAGGTGATGAAGAGGACAGGTGAGGACGTAGACGATGAAGAGGACAAGTGAGGACGTGGATGATGAAGAGGACAGGTGAGGACGTAGATGATGTAGAGGACAGGTGAGGACATAGATGAAATAGAGGACAGGTGAGGACGTAGATGAAGAAGAGGACAGGTGAGGACATAGATGAAATAGAGGACAGGTGAGGACGTAAATGAAGAAGAGGACAGGTGAGGATGTAGAGGACAGGTGAGGACATAGATGAAGTAGAAGACAGGTGAGGACATAGGTGATGTAGAGGACAGGTGAGGACGTAGATGAAGTAGAGGACAGGTGAGGACGTACATGATGAAGAGGACAGGTGAGGACGTAGATGAAGTAGAGGACAGGTGAGGACGTAGACGATGAAGAGGACAGGTGAGGACGTAGATGATGAAGAGGACAGCTGAGAACGTAGATGAAGTAGAGGACAGGTGAGGACGTAGATGAAGTAGAGGACAGGTGAGGACGTACATGATGAAGAGGACAGGTGAGGACGTAGATGAAGTAGTGGACAGGTGAGGACGTACATGATGTAGAAGACAGGTGAGGACGTAGATGAAGTAGAGGACAGGTGAGGACGTAGATGATGTAGAGGACAGGTGAGGACGTGGATGATGAAGAGGACAGGTGAGGACGTAGATGATGTAGAGGACAGGTGAGGACGTAGGTGATGAAGAGGACAGGTGAGGACGTAGACGATGAAGAGGACAGGTGAGGACGTAGATGATGAAGAGGACAGGTGAGGACGTGGATGATGAAGAGGACAGGTGAGGACGTAGATGATGTAGAGGACAGGTGAGGACATAGATGAAATAGAGGACAGGTGAGGACGTAGATGAAGAAGAGGACAGGTGAGGACATAGATGAAATAGAGGACAGGTGAGGACGTAAATGAAGAAGAGGACAGGTGAGGATGTAGAGGACAGGTGAGGACATAGATGAAGTAGAAGACAGGTGAGGACATAGGTGATGTAGAGGACAGGTGAGGACGTAGATGAAGTAGAGGACAGGTGAGGACGTACATGATGAAGAGGACAGGTGAGGACGTAGATGAAGTAGAGGACAGGTGAGGACGTAGACAATGTAGAGGACAGGTGAGGACGTAGACGATGAAGAGGACAGGTGAGGACGTAGATGAAGTAGTGGACAGGTGAGGACGTAGATGATGAAGAGGACAGGTGAGGACGTAGATGATGAAGAGGACAGGTGAGGACGTAGATGAAGTAGTGGACAGGTGAGGACGTAGATGAAGTAGAGGACAGGTGAGGACGTACATGATGAAGAGGACAGGTGAGGACGTAGATGAAGTAGAGGACAGGTGAGGACGTACATGATGAAGAGGACAGGTGAGGACGTAGATGAAGTAGTGGACAGGTGAGGACGTAGATGATGAAGAGGACAGGTGAGGACGTAGATGATGAAGAGGACAGGTGAGGACGTAGATGATGAAGAGGACAGGTGAGGACGTAGATGAAGTAGAGGACAGGTGAGGACGTAGATGAAGTAGAGGACAGGTGAGGACGTACATGATGAAGAGGACAAGTGAGGACGTAGATGAAGTAGTGGACAGGTGAGGACGTAGATGATGAAGAGGACAGGTGAGGACGTACATGATGAAGAGGACAGGTGAGGACGTAGATGAAGTAGAGGACAGGTGAGGACGTACATGATGAAGAGGACAGGTGAGGACGTAGATGAAGTAGAGGACAGGTGAGGACGTAGACGATGTAGAGGACAGGTGAGGACGTAGACGATGAAGAGGACAGGTGAGGACGTAGATGATGAAGAGGACAGGTGAGAACGTAGGTGATGAAGAGGACAGGTGAGGACGTGGATGATGAAGAGGACAGGTGAGGACGTAGATGATGTAGAGGACAGGTGAGGACATAGATGAAATAGAGGACAGGTGAGGACGTAGATGAAGAAGAGGACAGATGAGGACATAGATGAAATAGAGGACAGGTGAGGATGTAGATGAAGTAGAGGACAGGTGAGGACGGTGGAGGATGTAGAAGACAGGTGGGGACGTAGGTGATGTAGAGGACAGGTGAGGATGGTGGAGGATGTAGAAGACAGGTGAGGACGTAGATGATGAAGAGGACGTAGAGGACACCGGCCACTCAGACCTGGTCTCCTCATCATGAAGCAGCATCTTAATATTTCCAGCCCTCAAAGTCCCATGCAGGTTCATCAACTCTGCTGTCCTTCAGAGGACGACCAATCTCCAGGGACCGGTTGCCAGTGTGGGTGGACCTGACACTCAGAGGACTGTCAAGACCCCAGACTCAGGTAGCACCTGGTTCTGTTCAGCTCAGCGAGACTCCAAAAATCTGAAACCTAGTCCTGATTGGATATCTGACTTATCGACTCAGATGACAATTGAGAGCCCGGCGCCAGACGCACGAGATCAAACACACAGAGGCTGAGGTTCTGTGGACCACAGAGGAGTTTTCCAGCTCTTCATCTTGACTGGGAACGCTGGTCGTTTCACTCTCTAAAGGTTCAACATGAGTTGAAGGCTTCAGAGATCTGAACCATCGCTGTCAGATCGCCGTCCTGCCCCATCGGACGGCTGGCGTGGAGTGAAAACAACATCATCACCGTGTTTAGAACTGCAACCCAACAGCATCAACAGTGAAGGGCGGGGAACAAGTGAGAGTACCTCATCCACAGATGTTCTAGATATGTCAGCAGGTCAGGACTGAGAACACCTGGGGACGTGTTTCATGTTCTGATTTCATCCATCAGTGAATATTACAGGGGAAGCTTCTTCATCTCGAGACCACCTCTCTCCTTGCCATCCTGATGGGTCAGGAGTCAGTAAAGAAGGAGAGGTTGTTCAAAGTAAATTTTAGTCACTGAGGACCCCCCTGGACCCTCAGGACACCTCTCTCGGGAGCTCCAGGACCCCCTCTAGACCCTCAGGACACCCCTCTCTGGAGCTCCAGGACCCCCTCTAGACCCTCAGGACACCCCTCTCGGGAGCTCCAGGACCCCCTCTAGACCCTCAGGACACCCCTCTCGGGAGCTCCAGGACCCCCTCTAGACCCTCAGGACACCCCTCTCTGGAGCTCCAGGACCCCCTCTAGACCCTCAGGACACCCCTCTCGGGAGCTCCAGGACCCCCTCTAGACCCTCAGGACACCCCTCTCGGGAGCTCCAGGACCCCCTCTAGACCCTCAGGACACCCCTCTCGGGAGCTCCTGCAGTCAACAGTTGGAGCTTCCTGTTACCTCCGCTGATCTGCTGGCTTTAGGGTTAGTGATCTCGCTACTGCGGCAGTTAGCAGGTACCGTCTGGAGATGTGCTGCTCCAACCGTTCATGATGCGTCTGCAGGTAGAACGTATTGAGGAGAACAAGTCAGGGAACCTTTAAGGTCCCTCAGAGTGGCTCGGACCAAAGGGACACAAATGAACACACCACAGCAGCTTAGGATGTTCTCTAACATCCGACAGCGACAAATAATCACGCCAGTGAGAGAGAGAGCAGGATCGCTCAACGGCGTTGGCCAGTGTTAGCTTAGCATTTTAACTAGCATGAGTCAACACTCAGCGACAGGCTGCTCCCGAATTCCTCAGATGTTTCTGAGAGCAAACTAATCCTGATGTTCCAGGTCATTAGCACTGAGACGCTGAGACACAAAGAGATGTCCAAGTGCCAAATTCAGCCAATGTTGGAAAGTGAAACTTCTCTTATTATCCAAATCCTGTCCAGGAATTTACAACCGTAGAAAGACGTGGTGATGAATGTTTCCATTCAGATGTGGAAGACAAGCAGCCAGCAGCAGCTTAGCGCCTGGCGCTCCTGCATCTCCATCTCCAACCTTGAATTCCAACATCAGCGGTGGATCGATGCATTCAACCCCAGCTGGATTCCTCTGGAGGGACTTGAGGGTTGAGGAGTGATGCGGGACCCGCGGCAAAATCAATGCGCGCGCACACACACACACACACACACACACACACACACACACACACACACACACAAACACACACACACACACACACACACACACAGAGGTAAGGAGATGCAGAGTCTGACAGGAGCAGGAACACAAACGTCAGTGTGAATCGTACCTGTCGCTTTCGTTCGTTCATCACCTCTGTCACACACACACACACACACACACACACACACACACACAAGCGCGCGCGCTTTCCTAATGCTGCTGAACAACGTGTGTTCATCCCAACAACAGGTCGAGGATCCGGAGCAGAATTCCTGACAGCAGGAAAGTTCCGCTGCATCCCGCCAACAGGAACGTGAGAGGAATGAAAGCCGCCGCTGCAGCAGCCTGCTGCTCCCCGGACGGGACACACACACGCACACACACACACACACACACACGCACACACACACACTTACCGTCACATCACAATACAACCATCATTCACGCCGAAAGTCCAGCAGCCTCGTGCGTCAACGCGTTCCCCCGCATCGCAAACCCGCAGCCAAGTTTTGGAGCCCGGATCCCGCAGAGTTGCGCCCGCACGCGCCGACCCCCGGAGCTTACCTTGATGGTCTTCGTGGACTGACATTTGACTTGATGCGACACGCTGGCGGTCTGGTTCATGGTGGGACCTCACGCGCGGTCCTCTATCCCAGAAACGAGCGGCTCCGCGGGGACGAGCGGGGGTTTCGGTCCGTGAGCTGCTGAAGCATCGGAGGAACTGGAGGAGCTTCAGGCAGCGGCGGGTGTGTGCGTTTGTGTGTGTAGGTTTCCAATGACCGGTGATAATGGTAACCAGGGGCGACCGCAGACATTTCTGAATGGGGGGGGAAGGGCGGGGGGGGGGGGGGGGATCCAACCAGAAGGAGGAACCATGTCAGTTAACAATGCAGATGCGCATCAATGGAGGTCCTCACAAAGACATAAGTGCAGCAGTTTGTGTGTTGTTTATCCTGGTATGAGTGTAAACTCTGGGGGGGGGGGGGGGGGGGGGTCACACTGGTCCAGTGAAGGTCGTGTGGCTGCAGGTTTTCAGTCCAACAGATCAACAGCAATTCAAGTAGAATCAGGTGTTGCTGTTGATTGGTTGGAATGAGAACCTGCAGCCACACGACCTTCACTGGACCAGTGTGACCCCCCTGATCTAGGAGGTAAAGAGGCCTGACACCATCACACTTCTACAAATCTACAATCCTACAATTCTACAATCCTACAATTCTCCAATTCTCCAATTCTCCAATTTCATTTGGCAGACGCTTTTGTCCAAAGCGACGTTCAACACAAGCAAGAATTCAGACCTAATTAAGGAAAAGTCCATAGGAAGCGCAAAAGTGCTTCAGTTGTGATTTGGTCACAGGTACTGCCATCTAGTGGCAGAAGAAGTGTCGCCCCCCCCACTTTTTTTTTTTTAATATAACAAACATACAACATCACACAACCCAGTTAGTGCTACATAGTCACTAAGTGCTGGGTCTTGGACCCTCTGACTGATTCTACCACAGGACAAAGAGGAGCAGAGTCAGGTTCAGTGCCTACACTTGCCCTCAAAAGCTACCAACCACCAGTCACTAGCTCCAAGCCACCAGTTATTAGCTACCAGCCACCAGTTACTAGCTCCCAGCCACCAGTTATTAGCTACCAGCCACCAGTTACTAGCTACCAGCCACCAGTTACTAGCTACCAGCCACCAGTTATTAGCTACCAGCCACCAGTTATTAGCTACCAGCCACCAGTTACTAGCTAACAGCCACCAGTTATTAGCTACCAGCCACCAGTTACTAGCTACCAGTTAACAGCAACTAACCTCCAGTTACTGGCTACCAGCCACCAGTTAACAGCAACTAACCATCAGTTACTAGTAACGAGCCACCAGTTACTAGCTACCAGCCACCAGTTACTAGTTAACAGCAACTAGCTACCAGTTACTAGCTACCAGATAACAGCAACTAACCACCAGTCACTAGCTCCCAGCCACCAGTTACTAGCTACCAGCCACCAGTTACTAGCTACCAGTTAACAGCAACTAACCACCAGTTACTAGCTACCAGCCACCAGTTACTAGCTACCAGTTAACAGCAACTAACCACCAGTTACTGGCTACCAGCCACCAGTTATTAGCTACCAGTTAACAGCAACTAACCACCAGTCACTAGCTACCAGCCACCAGTTACTAGCTACCAGTTAACAGCAACTAACCACCAGTTACTGGCTACCAGCCACCAGTTATTAGCTACCAGTTAACAGCAACTAACCACCAGTCACTAGCTACCAGCCACCAGGTATTAGCTACCAGTTAACAGCAACTAACCACCAGTTACTAGCTACCAGCCACCAGTTATTAGCTACCAGCCACCAGTTACTAGCTCCCAGCCACCAGTTATTAGCTACCAGCCACCAGTTACTAGCTACCAGCCACCAGTTATTAGCTACCAGCCACCAGTTACTAGCTACCAGCCACCAGTTACTAGCTACCAGCCACCAGTTATTAGCTACCAGCCACCAGTTATTAGCTACCAGCCACCAGTTACTAGCTAACAGCCACCAGTTATTAGCTACCAGCCACCAGTTACTAGCTACCAGTTAACAGCAACTAACCTCCAGTTACTGGCTACCAGCCACCAGTTAACAGCAACTAACCATCAGTTACTAGTAACGAGCCACCAGTTACTAGCTACCAGCCACCAGTTACTAGTTAACAGCAACTAGCTACCAGTTACTCGCTACCAGATAACAGCAACTAACCACCAGTCACTAGCTCCCAGCCACCAGTTACTAGCTACCAGCCACCAGTTACTAGCTACCAGTTAACAGCAACTAACCACCAGTTACTAGCTACCAGCCACCAGTTACTAGCTACCAGTTAACAGCAACTAACCACCAGTTACTGGCTACCAGCCACCAGTTATTAGCTACCAGTTAACAGCAACTAACCACCAGTCACTAGCTACCAGCCACCAGTTACTAGCTACCAGTTAACAGCAACTAACCACCAGTTACTAGCTACCAGCCACCAGTTATTAGCTACCAGTTAACAGCAACTAACTACCAGTCACTAGCTACCAGCCACCAGGTATTAGCTACCAGTTAACAGCAACTAACCACCAGTTACTAGCTACCAGCCACCAGTTACTAGCTACCAGTTAACAGCAACTAACCACCAGTCACTAGCTCCCAGCCACCAGTTATTAGCTACCAGCCACCAGTTACTAGCTACCAGCCACCAGTTACTAGCTACCAGTTAACAGCAACTAACCTCCAGTTACTACCTACCAGCCACCAGTTACTAGCTACCAGTTAACAGCAACTAGCCACCAGTTACTGGCTACCAGCCACCAGTTAACAGCAACTAACCATCAGTTACTAGTAACGAGCCACCAGTTACTAGCTACCAGCCACCAGTTACTAGTTAACAGCAACTAGCTACCAGTTACTAGCTAGCAGCCACCAGTTACTGGTTAACAGCAACCAGTTACTATCTAGCAGCCACAAGTTACAGGTTAACAGCAACTAGCTTCCAGTTACTAGCTAGCAGCCACCAGTTACTGGTTAACAGCAACTATCTACCAGTTACGAGCTAGCAGCCACCAGTTACTAGCTACTCCTTCCTTCATGACACTAAGTGTAAAGGTGTCTGTGGCGTTCCTCGGAGGCTGGTGAGTCACACTGACGCGGCCTTCAGGCCTCATTCCAGGAAGACATGCCCTCTGTCGTTGTCTTTGATGTGGCTTGTACCACGGCGTGTCTCGCTGGGTCCTGCCTCGCTGACAGCTACAGCGGAGCATGTGTATATACGCCGGGCCCTCCAGATCAGAGACCCCAGGCAGACAGAGCAGTGGTGTCACATCTGTCCCCCGTCATCGTGATGTGATTACAGGGAGGACGCCGGAGCTCACCGCCATCTCCTACTTGCTCTCAGCGTCTGAGGTTGCATATCAACAGGCTGGTGAAGAGGCCTTCAGCTCCCTGCTGAACACTTGTGTGCGCAGGTTCTGTCCCCCTGATGGAGGCTGATTCCAGCACATCGGAGCCTCTGTGGCGGTTCCTCCTCCCCACTGCATAATTCGCAACTGAAGGACTTGACATGCAGCGGCAGGTGTAATTGATTGGAGGCTGCAGCCTCTGGTCCTGCTGAGACTCCGGCGATGATTTTCCATGAGTGAGTGGGGCGCCGGGGTCGGTTTATCTGGCAGGACTGAATTTTTCATTTTCAAGGCAAAATTTTTGACTGACAAATAAAGAACTGCAATCAGGAGCTTGATTGTAACTTTCTGTTTGTGAATTTTGAATTCCTTTGATGTAATGCTGTTGTGTCCCCTTCAGTCTGGACCCAAACTGGTCTGGTGTTCCACATGTTAACCCAGATGGACCGGAGCACTTCCAGCTCTGCCCCGTAACAGCAGCACCAACCCAGAAGAGTTCTAGTTAGTTTGTTCTCCAATCAACTGTTAGATGATCACTTGTCACACGTCTCAGTCAAGGAGACCTGGACTCTACCAGACCCCCTGGAGAGTTGGTGACCAGACGTTTCTGGTCAGTTTAGCTGCTGTTAGCATCAGTCTCTGTTAGCTTCAAGCTAAACATACGTGGCTGGTTCTTCCTGCAGTCTGGAGTCACTAAGAAGCGATGGAGGAGGGAAACACGTCTTAGTGAGCTGAATCCTCCTGGTAGTGAGGACCGGAGAGGTGAGGCTCTGTCTTTGGGTGAAGTATGACCTTAAGTGGAAATCACACTGACTCACATGTGATTCTCTCCGTCTCAGTGTAAATTAAAATAATTGCCATGTGAAAAATGTTCCTTTATGTGAGTTTCCTGTTGGATTATGTGATACATTTCCACTTGAACAAACCTGCAGTGAAGCTGAACACAAAGAAAAATGGTATTCAGTTCTCCTCAAAAGGTTTGTGAAATGATTGAACCATCAACAGGAAGCGTGGATTCAAATCCAATATTTGTGTTACAAGTCTGAAGGACTGTGTGTGTTTGTACATGTACTTGATTAACGTACTCGTACAGGTTACATCCCTATCGAGAAGAACTACTTCCCTCGCCGCGCTCCAGGTGACTGAGCACCCTGACAGGCTCTTTCAGGGCTGGAGCTTCCTCTCCTGAGAGCTTCATTGTGTGCAGCACTCAGCTGAGCTGCTGCAGGCTAAGCTGGAGCCAGCAGCTGCATTCATGTCCATCCTCTTACACCGACCTTCACATTATAGAAAGGGAGAAGCGCTTCATCTTCAGCTAATGGACTCAACCTATAGAAAACAGCTGAGCTCTGATGATGTGCCTCTCAGGCACTTCAGTGCACTGGAGCATCAAGTGAAGGTGGCGGTTCAGTTACGTGGCGGCAGCACCCGTGTCTCTACTCTCTCCTCGTGCTGGGTTTGGTTGAGGACCATCGCGCCTCCTCAGCAGAAGGTTCCCCTCTGAGGATACGTGGGAAGGTGCTGAAGTAGACTAAGAAGATGTGGGCGCTTTCTCAAACCGCCCCTACACCGTCTCCCTCGCCACTTCCCTCCATCTGCACGTCCTTGTCACGGGTTCGCCATAATAAGCTCCGTCCCACACTGATGAGCGGGGAATGGCAGGAGTTATAAAAGGCTCCGATGCCGAGTTGATGTGGATGCTGAGCCCAAGCTGCAAGTAAATGTAAACACAAATGACCTGAGAGACTCCCTGAGTACTCCGATTACCTCCAGTACTCTGATTACCTCCAGTACTCTGATTACCTCCAGTACTCTGATGACTCGGCCATGGAAGCACTTTAATACCATGCCAAGACGTTGATTTGCTTCTTAGCAGCTGGAGCTGAGACTGAGATTCACTCAGGCCTCAGCTGGATCATATTTATCCTCTAAAGCTGAGAAAACAGTTCATGTAACCTTTGACTTGTAAAAACTAAGCAACTTCCAAACATCTGAGGCATAAATGAATGTTTACCAGAGAGAGAATGCCACCATGAGACGGTTTTATTCTTCTCCATGGTAACCAATTATTCGACAAATCCGGTTTCCTCTTGAGTTTGTCCCAAAACTCGTTGACGTGTTGAAACCCTCCACTTGAGCGAAGGACGCTTCATTCAGCTGCATCGACAGAGTTCTTTCTGTGATTAGTTTGAGAGCCGATTCACAGACGGGAGAGACATGTCAGGTTCATTGAGAATGGCTGACGTCTCCTGGCGCTGAGTTTTAGTGAAAGTTTGTCCATATCTCCAGAGGTAGAAAAGAAGACAGAGACCCTTCTCTGGGGAGCTGAGACCCACTCTAGTTAGCTTAGCACAACAAATGGTGGTGAAAGGGAAGTGTTAGCATGGCTCCGTCATGGTAATCTACTGAAAAGTGATGTGGTTGGTCAATATGAGACAGAAATGGAGTCCAGAGAGGACCAGAGGCCTGCTACTGGAGGTGGTTCCTTTTAAAGACACAGAAACAACAAATTGTGGAAGAGAAGAGGGGATGGTTTTTCTCACTAGTCACCTAAAATATAAAGAAATGCCTTCCTCTACTTAAAAAATGGATTTCTGCAAGACTGTTTGTAGTCCAACAGGAAGTTAGCATGGCAGGGATCAGGTGTTGTTGTAGTCCGACAGGAAGTGATCATCTCTTGGGCTCCCTGGACTAAAAGCCAGTGGGACTGTTCTGGATTAGATATCTTTCTTTTCACAGAAAACCTGATGACTTGGAGAAGAGGGACCCAGACGTCCAATGCTGACCTGTTACCTGGTTCTACGACTCGTTCCCATGCCATTCTGACTCGCTGCAGGCCCCGATAGTTGAAGAGCTTCTAGGTGGAGGCAGAGTGAGTTGATGAGGGACGCTGAGACAGCGCAGACATCAAGTTGGAGCTGGTGAAAGGAGCAGCGGTCAGTGCAGGAATCTACTGAGCCCCTGATATCGCCATGACCTCAGCTGGTCAGCGCAGAGTTTAACTGATTGTTTGAGTGTCCCAGAGGTCAGAGGACCGCTGGGTCAGGCTGAGTGGTTCTGCTGAGGGTGGTAACAAGAGGTCGGATTCATCCAGTGTGACCTTCTGTTAGCATGAAGGCATTTAGCCTCCAGCAGCACTGCGTGACAGTGTGAGCATGCAGCTCCCAGAGGCTTCTGGTCCATCAAATGTATTCAACTCCAAAGCAGCGGCCATCTTCCTGCCATCCAGGATCCCCCACATGAGTTCAATCAGGATTGAACACTAATAATTACTGTTCATGAGCCAAAATGCTTTGAGAGGGGAATTAAACTGTGTTCTTATGAAGACGATGATTCATCATTTACTATGAATGCGCTCATTGTGTCTTGTAGGAAACAAGCACACCTGTTCAGGACAGTGGTGACCAGGCCTGGACAGGTAGTCCCTGAAGCTGCTCCAAATCAGTTCCACTCCATCTGCTTCAAAAGGGAAACGGCGTCCTCATCAGGTCGAGGCTGTAGCAACTCGTTGGGAGATGGAGACGCGTCCCTATTGTGTCGGGTGGAGACTCGAGCCTGGACCCTGAACAAACCTACTCTGATTACCTGCCTTCTCTGTGCATGCAGAGATGGGAAGAGAAACATCCGCCCTCTCATCTGCCTTCAAGCTGCCATTGCCATCATGAACCCCGCCCACGTTCACGTGAATTTCCTGCATCTGCGTCCCAGTTTGCTCTCTCAAGGTTGATATTCTCTCTGTCTCTGAGCCGCAGCACTCTTTTCCTCTGTGTTTTACAAAGTCGTCAGGCTGAAAGCTGCCCTCACCTTCATTTAATGGGTCATCATTTCTGCGGTTAGCTCAGCGGGCTCATGCAATGGAATCCAAATGAGATTTGGAGACGTCCCGTCCTCGTCCCGCCAGCACTCAGCAGGGCTCAGTGAGGCTAGCAAACTGGATTACCTGTCTTAATCTTCATGGGCGCATGAAGCAGAGTGATGCCAGTTGTTATCCTGTGGACGGGAGCGTGACACCGACACGTGTGGTACAGATGATTTAGGATTCGGCTAAATCCCCGAGGCAGGGGGAGGCTGAGGAGAGCTCAGTTTCAGCTGCTGATGGCTGCTGACCTGCTACCTTCGTTCCTCGAAGGCTAGCGAGTTGCAGCTGCTGAGGACAACAACACATGGTCACTGTGATGACCGCTGCGTCCCATCCTCGAAGACGCCTCGCAGCAGTCACCACCTGGACGTGGTCAGATTGTGCAGCCTCATGGGTGGCTGGGTTCTGGAGCTCCTCATCCAGCAGACCAATGAGTTGCTGGGCCATGGAGCTTTCTGACAGATAAAAGTGCCTCTTTTATCTCATCCAGCATGTAATCAACTGACTAAAACACGACATGGGGAGACGGGCTCTCACTGATCCGCTCGCCTAATAACAGTAATACTCCACCGCAGCAACTCACAAAGCAATCATTGGTGCTGAACGCTGGCGGTGAGGCTGGGAGCCAGCGGGACGCTCCGTGATCACGCACATTTAGCGCGAGCAGATGTGGAACCATGAAAAGTGAAGACTGCATGAATAAAACTTGTTTTTCTCAAAGGATAAATGACAAATTGTAATAAATAGCAAACAGACAAGAAGTCATCAGGTGTGGGGGAGGACAGAAGCATTTAGTGTAACATAGCAACGAGTACAAGATGAAAGTTTACCAATAAAACTTAATGAACTACATCATACTTGATGTCTGTCAGGTGAGACATTGGTGTAGAAATGATTGTTTAGAGACTGGAACAAAAGAGGGAAACAGCCAGACACCCATGTATCACTTCAAGAACCGCACAGGAAACACCAGTGAACACATTCAGAATGATGGAACGTGGCACTTAACGGTTCTAGCTTGTATTGTTTCAGCCTCTGAGAGCTGCCGAACAGCTTCACCCCTCCTGTGCACACACAGCTCAGAAGCTGCTTTTTCAGTGGGAAACCACTAAGAAATCCGAGCTTTGCTCCCAGTTTCCCATCGGTGTGAAACCAAAGAGAGCAGCGTCCACAGGTGGACCGCAGCACTGCTGGCAGTTCCCCCAGAGACAAGAGGGACTGAGTCCCACTGAGAATCCTCACTAACCAGAAGGGCTGTCACACAGTACTCAGCTAACCCTCCTCGCCACGCACACCAGGGTGGGTCTGGTGGATCCAGACGTGATGCGTTCATCCCGCCCCTCCTGAAGCCAGAATAATATCAAAGGTAATATTTCTACAGCCCCTCTCGATGGTTCTCCCTTGATGCGGCGCAGTGCTGTTGGCTCATCATCTATTGGATCATTCTCCAGCCTCCTGATAGGAACAATCTCTGCCTCCATTTACCTGGAACCCAGATTGGATTCAGAGCTCGGAGCTTCCTCAGCATTTCACCACATCTTTGGTTCTTCCACCGAGGCGTGAACCCACATGTCCGTGTGTCTCCTCGGCGCTGTCAGAATCATCACGTCTCTAAAGACGTTCCAGAATAAAACCCGCTTGGCGGTGCAGGACCTCACTTCTGCCTAGCAACAGTCTTGATGAGGCTGCGTCGCCAAAGAGCTCTGATGAGTAAATCGTCTAAAAATAGTTGGCCTCAATCTTTTGTTGGATATTTGTTAAAATGGTGAATAGTTTTTATTTACTTATGAAATAAAGTTTTAAAAAAGCTGCCATTTGTTAGAGTGCCGTTCAAAATCAGGTTTCTAAACACATGATGTCATCGCATCAAAAACTGGACTTTTTGAATCGGTGTCATCGGTGTGAAGACATCCCAATCGTTCTTTTCACGGTCCAAGTCACGCAGCTGGTTTGGTGGTCGGGGATCCGTGTTCTAGAGCACGGGGACAACGACAGCAGTCCAGTTAAATGAGATAATGGCGCTGTAACTATCAGCTGAGCATGAAACCCTGACGGATGAGTTATGACCTTGACTGCTGGCAGCCTCTGCCACCGCTCTCACTGACCCAACGTGGACGCGGCTCACCAGCTCTGGATGGGTTTTTACTATTCAACGATTGCACCTTTCCATAGTCGGGAAGCCCCATGAGACTGAAGCGTCTCCTCCAGTTGGAACAGAATCAAAACGCAGCTGAACAACCGATACACAGGGTTTTAACATGCTGGGACGTTTTCTCAGTGCGGTGCCTTGCATCATGAGCAGTGCTCATGTGACAGCCTGCAACACTGGAAACATCTTGATGGATAAAGGCTGAGAGTAACAGAGTTCTCAGCTCGGCCGGCGTTAGAACCCTGGCCGCTCCCCCTCTACTAAATCCCTCAAACAAACATTGTCTCACACGCCAGCTCTCAACTCACTCCAACAACCCGAGGTTATCTGCAAATGAAACCTCCATTACTACCGACAATAAAGCTGCCACAATGAGGAAAGAGCTCCGGATGAAGGTGAGCGCCGGTCATGAAAAACCCATCTCAAGTGGCTGCGTGACAAACTGAGCATGGAAGACGGAGCGCGCTGAAGAGGCAATAAAGCTGCTTATTGTGGGACGCTGACTAATGAGATGACGAGACGCTTCATCCTTCACACAGTTGCAATTAGACTGTTGTGTCACAGTGCAGGCAGGAGTCCCCCACCTCCGCCCACCTCCGCCCCCCTCCAGCCCCCACCTGAGGGCAGCAGACTTTATTTGATGGTTATTCTCTGGCTCACGAGGACGTGAATGAAAGCTCCCTGAGGCCCAGTGGGATGCCCCTGGATTAGAGACCCCAGTGAACCAGGCAGCGACCTGCACATCGATCTCCCACCACTATTAGAGCCCCAACCCGGAGGCTTGGCCAACCCACCTCCCCATCCATCTCAGATTAATAATCTATAATGCCATCCATCATTTGACACAGATTAGACCTGGCTCCAAATGAGTCCCTGAAGAAATTTACAGAGACGTGTGAGTGTGCAGCTCTTAGAATGAGGGTAAGAAGTCCCATCAAGCCTCAGTGCCGTCATTCAGCATCACGTGACCTGGAGAACACTGACATGTGGGATTCTTTCACGCGTGAGCAGCCGAGGAAGCTCAAGTAAATACAACGAAAACCATGTGACGTGTCTCCTTCCTGTTGAATGTTTGGTGGTAGATTTTAGGACAATTTGGACAATTGTCCCAACTTGGGACCAAGCAGATTCTTGGAAGCAATATTTTAATTCTGGATCCATCAAAAGCATCATTTTGATGGTGACCTCAGAGATCTGAAGGTCTGATTCTGTTCACTGTCAAACCTGCCAGGTTGACCCGTCACTGGAAATAAGACAGGTGGAGTTACACTGGAATTGTGCTTTCATGAAGCCATTCGCTGAAACCCCTTCATTCTTCATGGGTCAGGTCTCAACGGGGAGTGGCGCCCTATATTTAGGGAGCGTGGGTTTAGAGCTCTAGGTTTGCTGTCAAAGACCTTGATTACACAACTTTGAGATCTCAGTGAAACACAGCTTCACATTTATATACTCCAGACCAGTAGGGGGCAGCATATCCCTATTGTAAGAAACAAGGAAACGCTAAGGTCTGTAGCATTAGCCAAGGGTGAGACTCACTCGACTACCAGCCGGTGGTACTTCACGTTCCAGCACTCACCTCATCACAGGCTTGGCTGGTCTGGACCTCTGCACCATGCTGCGGCTTGAGTATGGCCCCTCCAGGCTGAAGAGCTTCAGGTGGGTCAGCCGCGGCGTGCTGCGGTGAGACAACCTCACCACTCAGGGATGTCTGGTGTCTGCCATTTTATACAAACACAGAGAAAATGCACCCTGAAGGCAACTGAACATCTGGTGATGAGCTCTGGGTGAGAGGCTGAATTTGTCTGTTCCACGTGTGGAATATCCACATGGAACAGCCTGCTAGCTTGTTTTAGCCAGCACACTGTCCAGTCTTCCTGAACTCCATGGAAAAAGATCAGTTTTTATTCAAGGTTCTTGGGTCAAACACTGGAGGGAAATAAACAGAGGGAGGAGCTTTGCAAGCACATCAGAGATGGTCGATGTTCCCAGAGGAACCGAGCAGGAGTTCCCTCACTGCGATTACAGAACCGCGATCTGAGAAGAGTTCGTAACCCTCGCTGGAAGCTGGACCAGCATTGCCAACATGTTTGACTGATGTAGGCGTCGCTGTGAAAACTCCAGAAGGACTTCAGTTAAGGTGTATAAATACCTCCAACATACTTCAGTTATGTGACTAAAATCATTAACACTCTACAACCTTAGTCTGAGTACTGCTTAGTCCGACTCTGACTTTATTCAAGATAAGCGAACGCCACATCTTCATCAGTTCTAATGTGGCGAGCACCTGCAGTCATTAGTCCTTGGAGAAAACTTCAAAAGTACACGATAAGAGTTGGTCCTGTAGTTGAAGGAGAAGTATTCCTGAGCTGGTCAGTTAAAACTGCCTCACGCCAGGAGTTCAGGTAGAAGCTGCAGGCGCATTTTTGATACATTTGTGAAGATGGGATATTTGATTTACAATTCATAGGCTTTTGTTTCTAGACAGACTGATGTGAGTCGGAATGAGCTGGAAACAGAAGCCCTGAATCGCCCGTCTGGACCTGCCGTGGCCGTCATCCAGCATCCATCCCTATAAAAACAATCCATCATCCAGCTGACACCAGCGGCTCTCCAGTGACAGAGGATCCTCTTCAGCGGTGGTCAGCGGGTGGCCATCCCCCCCCCCCCCCCTCACAGCCACCATTATTTATTCAGGTGAGCCTGTTGTGAGCGCTGAGAGCTCCATCTCTCTCTGAGGCGGCACCGTCAGACACCAGCTGATACCAATCCCTCGCCACATTTCCATGGACGACCCCCCGGTGGGCTCCATTTATCTCTGTTGTGTCTGAGTGAGGATCAAACAGGAAGCACTCCATGTTTGGCTCTCACCTCTCACTCTCGTGAAGCCACGATGACTGACTCAGAGGTGGTCGGCCCAAAATTGTAGCTGCTTCTTGGAATAGCGCGTCGTGAAGAAGAGAAATTGGCTGCAGTCGTGGAGCAAATAAAACTGTAAATGACAACAGAGACAGAATTTAAAGTGAAACGAACCCAAGGAGCTCACTTGGTCTTTCCAGTACTCACGAATCCGCATTTTGAGCTCACTCACCGACCCGTCCCTGATCCTCCGTCTGGATCAAGGAGACCTGGAGAGGTGGTGACCAGACCTTTCCGGACAGTTTAGCTGCTGTTAGCATCAGTGTCTGTTAGCTTCAAGCTAAATATACATGGCTGGTTATTCCTGCAGTCTGGAGTCACTAAGTAGTGATGGAGGAGCTCAAGACTCCTATTGGTGAGTATTTGAAAAACAAATTACACATTTCGGGTGAAGCCTCGCTTCAAAATCTGGAGCCGTGAAGAGTTCCTGGTCTGCAGGTGTGAACACTCAAAGACGACAGCAGTAAAACGCTGTCAGCAATAAACGCCACATTTCTCACGCTAGGAACCAGGTCTCTCCTCCAACTGTGTGGAGATGTGGGTTGATGTGGTTGCCACGACGACAAGTGTTTTATTTCAACGTAAAAATGCTCTTGCAGTGTAGACTAGACCTTTCCGTGCTGCGAGCAGCTACATGCTTGATGAGCGCTCCGAGGTGTTCTGATGCTGTCTGGCTTTGTGTTCTGCTGTTTGATTCCCAGCACAGACGAAACTGTCCTGGCACGATTGATTCTCTAGGAGTCAGATGTTTTGTTTGAAAATTGTTTTTTGTGTTTACAGTTGAGAAAACATGAAATGATGCTGAAGTTGTCATTGTTTTCTTGTGCTGTCTTCAGATGGTTCTGTTTTGAAGATGATTTATTTTTCCTTACAATGTTGTGCGCCGGTGAAATGTGTTGCGTTGTTGTCCTCCCTCCACCTTCCTGTCGGCACCAACATCGGGAGGCGAAGGCTGATGTCCAGTTGACAGGAAGCAGGAGGAATCCTCCGCACATCGACCTGCTGCTACCAGTTCGCTCTCTGACTAATGGTCCTCTATTAGCCTGAAAACCAGCCTTCCAAAGTCTTGGCAACAGCAGATGTTCCAAATATAGCATTAAAGACATGCTGATATTATTAGTTTCAGGAGAATTGAGCACATTTCAAATTATGATCTGTGCAGTTGTGAAGGTGGGAGGAAGAAGGAGGAGGAGGAGGGGGAGGAGGCGACTGTGATGGAGAGCCACAGCCTCACGCCGGTGGTGTTTCCTGCGCGGGGCAGCCACAGCGGCTCACCGCAGGTTTGGATCCTCGCGCAGCTGAAACCAGCCGATGAACCCCAAAGGTTGCAGCTGCATCATCGGTGTTCTGTCACTCTCACACAGGACGATACGCATGGTACGAGGACGGAGGAACCTCGCCAATGACTGACGTTCTAGTGTTCTCCAGAGAACCTCGTCTCACTGCCAACAGGACCTGGCCTCTACTGCTATTAGCGCTAATGATGTAGCACAGATAAAGGAACCTCTGGACACACTTCCCAGTCTGTTCACTCTTTCACTGAGCACGTTGGTGAGAGTGGTGTCTCCGTCCCCGGCATCACTGGTGCCGCTGTCTTATAGGGACAAGTATTCACCTTAGAACAGCTTTCACAGGATTTCAAACCCAGGAAACCCATAACCCCGCAGCATCGCTCAAGTCCAGTTTAACCAGTTTGCATGAACAGTAGAACACGGGCTTGAGTGTGTAGACTGGACTGGTGGAGCTGGGATCTGTCACACCCTCACTCACTGGTCACCCTCAGCTCAACCGAAGACAAAACATGAGGGTGTATTTGAAGTGGCTGTAGAACACACACACACACACACACACACACACACACACACACACACTCATACACTATAGGGGCCTTTTCACACTGACTCATTCTGCATTTTCTTTTTTGTGTTTTTTTTTACTCTGGGCTAAACATCAGCAACAACTGAGAGGGGCCCTGGGACCAGTCCGGACCAAACAGAACCGCACTCTGTCCCCGTCTCAGTGGGCCACTGGTTAGGATGGGTGAACCAGTTACAGGGAGCAGCTTTTGCTACCTCAAGTCCAACAGCTGAGAAGGCAGACTGAGCCTCACCGTCACCTGAACCACGACCTCACTGGGCTGTTCATCAACAATCAGACTAATGGTTCAAAATGAGCTCTGGTGCCTGGTGCACCGTTAGCAGGAGCTAATCAGCCGTTTATTAAAGAGCGTCCTCAGGTGGCACCACATTCATCAGCGTATTGACGTTCCTCCACTAACAGACTGACAAAGCAAAGCCAGATTTCTCCAGGGAGCCACGTCCTCTTCAGATCAATGTGATCAGCACATGAAGCACACTGCTGCAGCCCCGTACTTCCAGCTGCTACAACATCTGTGCTTCAACCCCCGTATCTCACACCACTGATCCCAGAGCGCCTCCAACTAATAAAGTTAAACTGGCAGTTACATATGTACATTTGTTAAGATGGTGGATGGCCGTCTTTACTGGCAGGAAACTCTTCACAGTGTCGCCTCATTCACACACACACACACACACACACACACACACACACACACACACACACACACACACACTGCCTGATGGCTGCAGCATTCATGACAGGAAGTGACGAACAGATCAAGAACTCCTGAAGGAAAGAGGTGGTTCTTTGAAGGGAACGAAACAGGCAACCAGAACCACAAACGGAGCTGGAGACACACCACAGCACGGGAGGGAGAACACACAGGGCAGGAAGTAGATGACAAAGGGAAGATGAACTTATCATAATAAAACAGGAAGTAGATGAAAAGGAGTTGACATGAGGGAGGGAAGGCAGACGTCCTTGTGGTCCAGAACCCTCAGTTCTTGAATGAAAAACCAACAGGATCGCCCTTTGGAATGGAATCCAAACTTTCAGATTTTCGGACTCTCTGACTCACATGAGAGCAAGTGGAAGACGTGTACATGGAGACAAGTTGAGGACAAAACCAATCTGTTAATTTTCTTCATATCAAAGGGAAAAGGTCAGCTGACTTGACAACAGCTGATGTCAGACAGGGACAAACCAATCAATGTCAAGCGTAGGGAGACGCCACCCTCATCGGTGAGAACGCCAGGCCGTGTTGCGCGCTTGAACAATTGTAAGGACACCTGCAATATCCAGAAGGTTATTTTGTCTGATATCATGTCAGGACGACTGTCATATGGACACGACTCTTCTGTAAGCGCCACCTGGAGGTCAGAGTATTGATTTACAGTTTTGTGTCATTATTTTCCACTTAAAAATCTTTATGACTGCAGTGGTCGTGCTTGTGCTGTGTGTTCAAGTCGCTTGGCTGCATGGTGACTTCAGCAGAGCCTGACTCACTGAGGAATCTCAAGGTTTCCATCTGAGTTTCATGGCCTGAATCAAATATTCAAATGCTTCACCAGCAGAGAAAATAACAGATGCGGTCTGAATGCAAAGGAATCTTCTGCATTCCTCACATACATCTGAGCATTTCTCTTCTGAACCGCCATCCGTGCAGCCATCATACTTTTACCCATAAAGATGTTCTTGGAGTCCCTCTGAGCCGTCGGGCGTCAGGGAAGCTTGGGAACGGCAGCCTGGCGGCTGCGCTGAGATCATCCCGAGGAAATGTGCGATGAGCAGATAGGAAACAGAATGATCTTTTGAAGAAATGCTCTAAAAATACTGGGTTGCTTGTACAGCGTGCAGCGAGGACAGTCGATCCATCGGGAGGAACATCTGTGCTTTGACTTCGTTTCCTATCCATTTTCCCTGGAGGTTCTTACCCCCGGGCACCGAGGCGGGGGTCCATCTATACGCTCAACCACACTGAAGATACAGGGTTTCTAAAGTAGGCCACATTGCCACTGCGCGCACACACACACACACACACACACACACACACACACACACACACACACACACACACACACACACACACGTCCATGCAGAAATCTATGCTAATTTATAATACATCTCAAAAGAATCCATCAGTCCTGCCGGGTGTCCCCGGGGATTCCCGTGCTCACCGACAGGGAAGCGTTTGAGGAACTCTCATGAGGCTGCTGGGGGTTTCGGACTCACGGATCATCACCACCAAGTCCAGGGTGAAGGAAGGGCAGCCGCAGAGAAGTAATTTAAACACATGATGATTTTGCAAATGATTTTACATCCTTCTACACTATAACTCAGAATACGACCAAACAATATCATGAACACCCCAAAACACAGAAAACCAATCAGTTCAGACATCAGATCTCACTCCTGCCACACGTTCATGACAAAACTGCAGGTTGTGGATCAAATCTGACCACCCAGCAAAAACACGGATAGTTCACATCAAAACCTTTACCTAATCAATCCCAAGTCTGACATTCATGTCAATAAAGGAAAGGTCAATTAGGCGGGAACCAGGAACTAACCCTGATGGGCATGAAATGAACCAAGGTCACAACCACTCATGTAGCAGCGAGTGTGTTGATGCCACTAAGTTCACGGGTCACGTGTGTGAGGCCTACAAAGAACCTCTACACTCAACGTGTGCATGTCTTCTAAATGTTGGACCAGAAGGCGTCGACGCCCGCCGCAATCAAGGGCTGGACCCCTGAACTCTACACCAGGAAAAATCCTGCACGTGACGTCAGACACTGACATCAGATGATGACGTCAGACACTGACATCAGATGATGATGTCAGACGATGATGTCAGACGATGATGTCAGAGGGCTGTCAGAAAGTTGAATCAGCTGCATTTGCACGTCTGTAACTTTCGTGCTTCCAGTGTTGGCAGCAGCCACTCAGGGCTGAGTTGTGTTAGCGAGCCGCTGCTGTTAGCTGCTTTCTGAAGAAGGGCAGTGCAGCTGCTTGATTTAGCCTGAATCCTTGCTAACAGTTACACCCTGTCAGGCTCCCTCAAAGCACAGAGACACCGTCACCTCAAACTGACATTTAGACACTTGACTCTTCTCGCCTGCCAAGGCCTCCCGTTAACGGCTGTATCCACCACGAGACTCTGCTGGTTTTTGATTCTGCAACCACACTTAAAGCTGCTGTCGGTTCATTCTGCACCTAAATATGTAAGCTAGCTAGCCTGGGTCTCAGCTCCCTGGAGGAAGGGCTCTGTCCTCTTGCCTGTCTCTGGGGACGATGGACAGGAAAAGACTTTATCTAGAAGATGACGCGTTCCTTCAAGGCAGCTGTATGATTAGCTAGATGTGTTTCTCGGCTCATCCAGGGCACACGTGTCGTACAGCTGCCATCCAACACCTTTTTCTCCTCAGGATGAGAGAAATATTCTACTTCCCATAATCATTTTATTTGTTTATCTATTTAATAACCCTGCAAAAGGTTAGACAACGCCACGTGGTTGGAGGATGTCGTGCTGAGTTCGTGAAGCGTGGATGCGAGTGAGCGTGTGAAGCTGAGAGATTCTCTTGATAGCAGAGGTGAGGTGTTGATGCAGTGATGACGCTTAAAATAGAGCCTCAGTGCAATACGCTGTCCTGTGTTTGGGCCGTCTGTGCTCGTTCTGCTTGGCAGTGACTTCACACTCCCCATATGGCTGAGCTGTCTGGTGGAGCCAAACTTTCATGTGTATCGCTGAATGTTGATTGTCTTCAGCTCACATTACAGACGCATTTCTTATTGAGAGTCGAAGCTCCATTCTCATGAGATTTGGTTTCCAGAGTAATGATGTCTCACCTCACAAGCCTGTCATCCAGATCACACCTGCATCACTTTCTCTCATCCACAGATGGGCGCGGTGGGGGGGCTCAACAGACCAGGTGTGACATGAACACGACGCCATCTCTGCCTTTGAGCTGCGTCGCATTCAACCTCCCTGTTGTTGTGAGAGCGCCGTGGAGCGACACAGACGCCGCTAAGTCGGAGAAATTAGTGCCATCAGTGTTTCAGCGTCTGGATTAATGAGAAACCGGGGTGGTGAGCCCAGGGACCGGCGTCTCATCTCCATTAAACAGCAATAAGGGGAATTCAGGGAGCACAATCAGAGCGTCGGAGGAGCCCGCATGGAGGGATTTGTAACAAGCTCATCAGGCTGGGTAATAGCAGATAACATTTAAAATAAACCTGCTGGAAAAAAAACACTTTCTTTTCCACCAACCCCCCCTCACATGTTCCTGTTTCTTGGCTGTTTCTGTGCTTCTGTCTGGGTTTATCACCAGCATGGCACCAAATGAAAGGCGCTGTCACAGGGACGTGGACAAGTTACAATGAGCCATATGGAGCTGGAACTAAACCATGAAGTGGACAACAAAACGCAGCAGAGATGTTCTGTGCATGTTCCCATGTTTCACATTTGCAAGATGAGATGTAACGAATCATTGGCTGTGTTGATCAGACACTGATTTTCCTGCATCTGATCAGGTTATAGCAGCCGTATTTGGACGGTAATTCGCCACAATGGACCGAAGAAGCTGAGGTGAGACGATCGACGCTTCCGCTCCAATATGTGTGTTTTCATGGTCCAGCAGATAGAAAGGAGTGAAGGTGCTGCAGCACTGAAACCCATTTAAAAACTATTAACATGTATCATTAGGCTGGAGGAGACAGACTCACCAGGGGGAGGAGCCAAGTCAAGGATGAGTCTGATGGGCGGATCCTGTGAGTCTTGGCCTGACGAGAATGGATCGAAACCAGTCATGAGTAACAAAAAAATCCTGCAAAAATCAAAGTCAGAATACGAGAAAAATCAACTTCATCATCTGAACCAAAATCAAGGGGAGAACTCCCACATGGCTGCCACCCTTGCCCCTCCCTCCCAGCTGCCACAACCTCTACAACCCGCATTGGAGTTTGTGACTTGGTTGCGAGTGCGCGGCAGGCAGGAATCACCAAAAATGAAAGAAACTGGCCAAATACCAAGTGTTCAATATTCTGCTGGTGTTTGAAGACGCCAACAGATCTTGAGACAGGAGCTTCACCCAGATACCTGCATACCTGCTGCACCGGCGCCCTCAGATGCCTCACACTAACACACAGCGAAGAATCAAACTTGCTGGTATGGCGGTCAGGGTGCTCACGTAACCATAGCAACAGCGCTTCATCACAGTGGTACAGTGGCAGTTTATCAAAATATCCCATTTAAACCTTTTACACACACACACACACACACACACACACACACACACACACACACACACACACACACAAGTCAACCACTTGCACTCAAAGGACCAGGATCCCATGGTGGTTGAGGGACCTGCTGATCAGATCAGCTGTGAGTGAAGCTGGAGGAGTTCTACTGAATGAATCTGGACTGAGCCATGGATCAGCACCAGCACCAGCACCAGCACCAGCACTGTAGATACCAGATTAGCACTGGAGCTGAAGCACATCTGTAGTCCAAATGCAGGAGCCGAAAGAATCATTTGTCAGACGCCACCTCACCTGCACGACCGCTCACCCCCGTCACCCTCACACAGGACTACATGAGCAGGTATGTGCTTGTGACACATCCTCAACACGAGACGATCACACACACACACACACACACACACGACTCATTATGATTCTTGAATGAGAAGTTCTAACCCAGCAGCTCTTTCTTGTGGCGTTGTGAAACCCTCGTCCCTGATAAGGTCGCCTCGGATACGTGACAGTAAATTGTCGGTTCCACCTGCCAAGTCATTGCAGCTGAGCTCCGTTCTCCAAGGCATCTGAACTTTGCTGAAGCTGTTGGACGCCACGCTCAGACCGGAACGCAGGAGGTACGATGTGTTCCGATGAACTGCTTTTGTAGGGTGACCTGTGGGCGTGGCTGCAGTCACACACCTGTCCATTGAGAAGAGATCAGATCTAACGAGACAAGAACGACTAGAAGCCCCTGGTGTTTCCATGTGGGCTCCTGAGAACCTCTCCATGCATCAGTTTTGTTCTTCTCTCAAAGGAGACATGCTCTCCAGTCGTGATGTCACGGGTGCTACAGCAGCATCTACGCTCCACTGCTGGAGCCAAACTCACAAGCTCAGGCCACACCCACATCTGCTCTCATGGCTCTAATAGCAGGATGATGAGGCGCTGGCTCTGTCCTGCTTGTTGCTTTTTTTTACCTCCTTCCCGCCTCAACGACAGACGTGGTCTCTTACAGTGCCATCTGTCAATCAAAGCTACCTGAAGGTTATCCAGAGTTTCGCCATATCAGCGTCTAGTAGAAGGAGACGCCGCCCACCTGGGGGATGAAGGCAGGACCTGGTGATGTCATGCTAAGTTCTTAAGTGTGAGCCCAAAATGAACAGAAGAATGGATCTTAACGGTCCGGAGGGTGAAGAGTTCCTCCATCAGGCTCAGTGTCAACATTTGGCTGCTCCAACTTTCTGTGGTTTAACGACTTCATTCACACTCAAAGAGAGAGAGGAAGGTGACGAAGAGGAGGGACGGCAGGCCTCGGTGAGCAGGCGGCACAACCTTCCCATCAGAGATCCATCATCCCTCCATCCCTGCAGCAGCCTTCCCCCTGGACAGGTCACCAGTCCATGGCAGGGCCAACACATAGAGACAGACAACCATTGGCTCTCCCAGCCACGCCTACGGTCAATTTAGAGTCTGGATTAACCTGGTCCCTCTTGATGTCTTTGGACTGTGGAGGAAGTACTACCACCACGAGTACTACTTCTTCCACTACTACAACTGGCATCACTACTATCACTACTACTATTATTTCTACCAACACGACTACTGCTACGACTACTAATTCTAAAACTACAACTACTACCATCACTACTATCACTACTACGACTACTACTTATACCGACACTACTACTACTACTACTACTACTACCTCTACTACTACTGAATCCAGGTTCTATGTTAATTGGACATGATCAAACAAGCAGATAGAGGAAGTACTGGCACTGAAGTACAAATACACAGCAAATATTTTACCCACATGTCACACACATTCCTCTCCATAATGACTCTCAGAGGAGGCCTTTGAAATCAGGACGCCAAAGAATTACTTCATATTCTGTCCTGATGGGTATGTGTGTGTGTGTGTGTGTGTGTGTGTGTGTATGTGCGCATCTACACATACGCACACACACACACACACACACACACACACACACACACACACACACACACACACACACTCAGGTCAACTTCAAACGAGCTCCTGCAGCTGCTGAGGTCGGGGTGGGGCTGAGTCTGTCTGATCGTCTCATTTTTACTTTTATCTCCAGATTAGAGATTGAAGACATCAGTTAGTTGACACACGGCAGCAAGAACAGAGGAGCAACAAGAGTCTGACTGGTTTCAACAGAAGAAAAAGATGCTTCATGACAACCAACAAGTCCCCTGTTTGTTCTCTAATGCAAAACATGACCCCACCTCATCGTAGAACCCAAGCTTTTGGTCTGTTTGAGCGGAACCATGGGTGGGTTCTTCGTTTGGACTGCTGTGAACGCTCTAATGGGGATCACCCAGCTGGTGGAGCTGAGGAGGTCTCACGAGTCCGACCAGGTAATGTTTGTTTCCACTGTTCCACTGTCTGCAGAGTGTGAGAGCACATGGGACCGAATGCACACCTGAACTCACTCATTCCAAACTGGGCTGCGACCTAAAAAACGGTTCTGACTTGAACAAAGGAAGAGACGGCTGCCCCTGCAGCAACTGTGGGACCCACGTTTATCCACTCTATGCTGATGCAAGATGCTTCTGTCACGTGGTAACACGCCGACCACCACACCAGCATCTGAGACCTCAGCAGAGGCCGGCTCTAGGAAACTAGAACCTCCTGTATCAGCTTTAGCCGCTGCGATCCTGAAGGGCTACCAGCATGTCAAACCCACATGATGTCATCATAGATGAAATTTACTGTGTCATCACTTCCTCTCCAGTCAACCCTCCTGTAACAAATTACATTTTTATTGCTCCTGTGATGGTTCCATTACACCCACCTCATTTTCTGGCAAGTTATCAAATGCAGAGAAACGAGGTAGAAACTTTTATTTTCACAGCAATAACAATTTCACGCTGGCAATAATAGTCCAACTGCAAACTCGCCATATTTGAATACATGCTTTTATTGACTCCTGCTGTATTAGCAGCGTTTTCTATTTGGTTTGCAGCAACGGGAGATTAAAGCTCCTCTGCTTACCTGTTTGTCGCCATCCTCGTTTCCTCTCGTCTGCCTTGACTGAGAGGTTTTCCTGTCCTGCACGGAAAGACGGATGACGAGGAAATGGTGGAGATGCACTTGATGAGCGAGTGTTGCATTGTAACGAGCAGTAGCACAGAGGATTTGCATGTGTCTTGTTCCAGCGGGACTCGTGTTGGCGTTGGTGCAGCACATCAAACGTGTGAGAGGCGGTAAACATCTCCGGCTGTCGTGACCTGCTGGGTTTGGTGGGAAAGCTCGGGCTGATCAGAGGCTGGTTCTACGGAACACAAACCAGAACCCCACTGGAGACCTGCAGGACATTTTTCTGTGGTTGTCTCTGAATCATCTGTGCCAGACTCCTGTTGGCATTTGGCAGCCATGTTGGCAAGGCAACGGGCCGTGAAAACAGAACGGTCACAATCACTCGTGGTCACATCTCTACGCTTCTAAAGCTGCGATTATCCTTTTAACTGGGCTTCCATCCTCCAACCAGACCAGACTGGTGTGGCTGGGTGAGCTGGGGCCTCCATGTGACAGCGTGTTGGTGGGGCACTTCTGTCCTGCATGAAAATGGCTGCTTCTGTTATCGAGTTTCACTCGCCGGTCCTGCTGTTTTGAAATTCTGTCCAGAGGTTTTCCCTTCAGCTGTATTTTATCAGCACAGTGTGACATTTCTGTTTGGTGCCAAACTGAAACTGCTTCTTCATTTCAAAGGACAGAAATGACCAAGAACCGAACCTCTAAAAAAAGCTGACATCATCAAATAAGCTGTAGAATGGCAGATGGACTCAGCTGATACGACGTTAAAGCACCCCTGCTGCCTCCTTCACCAGCTGACATGAGAATGACATGCAGAGGCACCCACCAGCTCATCAGCTTAAGTTCAGTGTCTTGCTCAAGGACACTTCAAGAGGCAGGGATCAAACCAGCGGCAGGACGCCCCTCTACCTCCTGAGCACCGTCGACAGGGCCGGGTTGACCCAACCAACAGCAGCATGAACAACACCACAAATATAAAAGCAACAAGGACGCAAAACTCTTAGAGTAGAAGAAGTGGAAGAGGAAGTGTGGAGCAGGAGGCGCTGGAGTTCCCACCAATGTGCTTGCTGTCCTCAGACTTGGTCATCAGTGTGGATGTGTATTTCTAGCTCTGTAAGCCCCTCCCCCAATACTACTTCAACTACACAACAGCCTGGTTCCAAGTCCGAGTCTGTCAACATCTTTGTTCAGTTTGAGGAACAATCTGAGTTGCCAAGTGAAACTTTAGTTTATTTACTCCTTTGTGACAGTGGTTATGGAGTGACTCTACACAGCTCACCTGTCGGGGAGCGATGGCTGCGGTGTGGCTGTGTGCTGGCTACCACTGCAGTCCTGGGGCTAATGAGCAGGTGAGTAAAATGTCTGTCGGCGTGCTGCTGTAGTCTCACTGATTGTAGAGTCCCTGCCAAATGTCATTTGGCGCTGACCCAGCAGACCTCGGAGAGGTCTCAGGATATTCTGCTCTGATCAGCGATCTTGGTTAGTCCTGATGAGGCCGTTGCTGGTCACCGCCACATCTGTGCGCTGAGGTCAAACGTGTATCTGGGTTGGATTGATGGAGAACCTGAAACAACTTCAAGCCTCTTCGTCTAATTCCATTTTAGTGATGATGTAATCTGGCGGCAGGTGAAATCTGATGACAGTGAGCGCTTTCTATCTCCGGCAGCCATCTTGAAACCTCACTCATTCCCCCTCTTTAAAATCCGCCCTCATCTCTGGCAGGACGCCACCATCAATTGGCTCTCCTTTGTCAACCCCTGCGCCCCCCAGCCCAGTGCGCCTCATTCATACCGTCATGGCTGGTCATGTGACCATGAAGATGACTTCTCAGCCCATTCTCTGAAATGTCTGGCAGCTTTAACAGGACTACTGATGCTGATCAGCTGGACACTGCTGCTGCTCTCGTGTCCTCAGCGATCCATCACATTCACGTGTAGGTGCCCTTCATTGTGATCACGTGGGTCAGACACGCCTGCACGTTTGAAGACCTGTGGAAACCACAGGATGGTCCTGTATGGCGTCCACCACCATCAGTGTGTGTGTGTGTGTACATTGCTGTGTCCCAGGTCATGGAGGCACTGAGGCGCCACACCTGCCTCACAGCCGCTCCTGTCAGCACAACTTGTATCCGCCGGATGCAGCAAAGGAGCTGCAGCGTGCTTCAAATCCCAAGACCTGGGCGGAGCTAGAGGGGCTGCTGTGACTGGGGTGAGTGGAACCTGGACTCATGGTGCAAGACTGGCTAGTTAGCTGAGGCAGTGGAGTGAGGCCACGGAACCTCACACCTGCCTCACCTGAGGAGGACAGAGATGAAAAGTTCCAACCAACACTTGGTTCTGAGTATTTTCTGTGGAACATCTTCTAATGTTCCCGTACAGCAGGAGGAGTCTTGATAGGGGACCTGCAGTCTTGCCCTTTGTTGGGGAAACGCAGCTTTAGCTTTTGGAGCGGCTCTGGAAGGTCAGCATGGCCATCTGCTCAACTGTGCTCATTTGGCAGTGGATCATGCCTGACCCCCCCCCCCCCCCCAAGATGTTTAGAACCGCCCCCCCAAACCAAAACCACCAGCCAGCATATGAACATTCATATGCAAACAGCGTGTTGCTGCCAGGTCGTCCACCTCAGCACAGTTAGCCTCTCCACGTGCTGTCACAGATGATCACCGACACCAACAGCTCCACTCTGACTTCGACATTTTTACCTCGACTTGTTCTGAGTCGCACAAAGAGAAACTTTAACTGAGCGCGCTTCTCGTTTCCACAGCAACAGTTCCACATCTTCATACTGTCAAGGAGGACAATTATGAGGAGCGTATGATTGATCGATGATTGGCCTCATCTCTTCTTGCTCTCAGACACAAGAGGAGTGGATTCATCCCTCCTTCACACTCCTATCAGCCTCCACATCTCAGCCTGTCTCCTCGATACGTCCTCCTAGACTCCTCCTTATCCACTCCTATACAGCCTCAGACCTCTGCTGCTTTTATCTCTCCTCCCTGACTCCATCTTGCCCGACAACTCCAAGTTCAAGAGAAAGAACACGTCCATGTCCGTCCTCTGCACCTCAGCTTGACCATGCTCTTTGTGCTTGAGCGAAGGAAAATCGACAAGAAGACAGATCAGAGACAGACGAGGCCTTTGTTGTGTTGGGACTTTAATTTGGACGGATATGTCCACGTAAAACCCCATTAATCACAGGAGGAGGAGTGTCAGAATAACAGAGAAACTCCAGATGGACATTCCAAGCAAAAGAATATTTTTGATGAACTAGAAACTTTTCTTCAAAGATCTTGGTCTTGCCGTCATGGTCAAACTTGACTGAGCCAGAGAACAGCAGAGTGAACCGGACCATGCGAGTGGTCCTGAATCAACCCCTCACCACACCACTCCAGTACCAGCCAGTTTGCCAGGAGATTTGTTTTTCTGATGATGAGAGTGAGATGATTGATTTCTTGTTTTTCCTACAGAAGTGATTGATTAATGAGTCCAGAGATGGAAAGCTTTACCTGCAGGAGAGAAGAGTGAGGTCTTATTTCTCAGATTTCTCTGTACAATGGGTCGTCCTGGTGTTTGGCCTGCTGAAGTTTTCCTGGGGTGGTAGCAAATTAGTTAAAGGTTTCTGTTGTGTTGCTATAGCGACAGTTGTCATGTTGGAGTTGTAGAATTAGAAATTGCTCTGTTGAAGCTCAGCTCAGTGTTCAGATGGACAGACATCAGAGGGCTGTGAGAGTGTGACGTCAGCTGCAAACTAAATATCACATTATTATCTAGAATTTCTTCAGGTCCATTATTGTAATACCAAGTACTGAAGTTAAGGGAACCATTACCACAACTGTTAGACTCTCGGGGTTGGATTTTTATCAATTTACTCCCTCCTTTGTGCTTTCAGGTGCTGAACACTGAGAACAGTGAGAACCACTTGTAACAGCTCCCAGGAAACGTGTCTGTTCTTACTGCTGGAGAGGAGAGTCCAAGTTCTCTGCCGTTATTCTGCTTTGGTTCACCTGAGATGGGCAGAATCTGGCAGAAAACAACAGCTTGTCAGCACGTGGATCCATTATGCTGCACCGCCACTGGACTTGTGGGAGGCACTTGGCAGGCAAGCGGCAGAGACGAGTCTTTAACAAGGGGAGGGTGTTCTCTCTGTCCATGGGTACACTTGCTAACTTGTAGCTGCCACTCACTCAAGGAAATAACATCCTGAATTCATGTCGCTGCTATCAGTCATCGCAGCTTTCTAGGATTCTTTAGCTGAAGATAAAGAAGAACAACTGGAATATGTGTATGTATGTGTACGCTAGCTTATTGTTGTACTTGTTTGACAGGAACGCTTAACAGCCTTTGAGCTGCACCAGGGTTCGCTATGAACTTTGCACCTGCAGTCCCTGAGCAGGAGGAAAGCTTAGCACAATGAATGGAAGTGGATCTTCCCAACAGTCTTTGCCTGCACGAATATAACTGGGGTTGTTCATAATAGCAGTGAGCTGAGCCGTCAAGGCCGAGCCATGCTAACTCTCCCACCCACCACCATTCATTGTGCTAAGCTAACTAGCGTGGGTCTCAGCAGACAGAAAGAGACTTCCCAGGTTTATATGATCAGAGTTGTTTTCATCACGCTGGACGAAAACGAAAATGACGTCAGACCCTTTTTTCCATGACGGAAATGAGACTAAGACGAACGTCACCATCGCCCTGTGAAGACTAAAATGTGACCAAATTGTATTCATTTTCGTCTGACGAGAACGAGACCAGACTAAATTGTTAGTTGGTGGACGATCAAAGTTTCAAAACATGCGTTTTTTTTCCACCAAGTATAACAAGCGTGCAATGTCAATCAAGAGCTCAAACATCAGCATGGAGCCAGCTGGAGCTGTTGGTCCTAATGGCCACGCCCCCATCATCAATACACACCCACTAAAAGCCTCGCGCCCGCGTGCACACACACAGACAGTCTGGGCCTGTCTGCAGAGGACGAGACTCTCACCACGGCAGCAGCAGCCGCGTCGGGTGGTCCTGAACAGAGGGATGATTGAAGCGTAGCTTTAGTCTGTGAGGCTCGCCCTGAGATGCAGTTTCTGTTTGAATGAAGCCTAAAGTTTGGTGGTGGTGGTGGTGGTGGTGGTGGTGGTTCCACCTCCCGGTGGAGCAGAGAGCGCTTCCTAGTGCTACATGCTAAAGCTAGAATGAACGGGGCTGCCAGGGCCGCTAATGTTTGCTGGTTTAAAGCAGCCTTCTACTAATCTAGCATGTTATGAATAAAACCCTGTCCATTTGTGGACGGGGGGCAGGTGGAGTGCTTTGACCCGTGTTTGTGGGACTGGGAAACACGGGAGTCCTCAGACCTGCTGCTGTTCCCTGTCTAAGCAACACACCTGGATGCTTTAACCAATAACAGCAGCTGAAGCCAACATGGAGGACATGAGGTCGTTCACATGGAAGTCAAGTGTGCTTTTATTTTGTTTATCCTATTTTATTGTGATACAATACTCCTATTGTGGGCCAGTGTGTTGTCTGCTTCTGCAACAGAATAATAAAAGTAAAAGGTAGAGAGAGAAAAAGAGGGGAAACTCCCCTTTGAAGGTGGATCAGTTCAGTGCTTCATTCTAACACTGGAGTGGCCTCTTCAGTACACACATCTTTGTTGAGAGGATCCCTGATATTTGACTGAAACCTTTGAGTTTTGGTCGCCTAAAACTATCAAGGATAGAAATGACGAACATGGGACTAGAACTAAGAAGCATTTAGTCCAAAGACTGAGATAAAACTAAAATGCCTGCCAAAAACAACCCTGTATATGATGGTGTTTTCCTCGTTCCTTCAGCCTCAATGAGTCAATGCAGTCACCAGTCAGTGACCAGATGAGCTTCCATGCACCTGCACCTCCGACTGCTTGTCCAGGTTTCTGTTTTTTATAGAAGCAAACACAATAAACTGGCCACTAAAATAGCTTTCAAGAGGTAGAAATGGACTTTGATCTATGTTTTTGGAATTTGATAGGAAGATGTACTGTAAAGCAGCAACCTAGTGAAGAGTGGCTATCTACGACTACCTTTAGCTGTCGTATTGTGTGGTCCAACTGCAATACCACACTTTTCCCCCAGTAATCATTTTAGTTAAATGTGTAATGATGATCTTAATTCATCTTCCCATCACAAGAAAGCAAAGCAAAATTTCTGCCATTCGAGGGATTTGTGGCCCACTTCCTGAGTTTCTGTATCAGCAGTACAGCAGTAAGATCCAGCCGCTCCAGCTCGCAGCCGTTAACATTCAGACAGTGTTTCAGCTTTCATCCTGTGATTGGCACTCACTCGAGTGAGCCCACATCTGATTTCTGGCCTGTTAGTGAAGATAAAAAAGACATTACTTTCTTTTATGAAGCCCAAGGACCAGCAATCACTGCAGTGTATGTGTCATTAGCCCTCAAATGAATCAAGACATTGGCTGTGTGGAGTGAAAGAAATAGCAATCTAGGTTCCTACAGAAAATGCTCCATCAAATCGATGCGCCCGCCGTGATACACCAGTATTTAACCTTCCTGCAGACCTGCAGCCTGCACGGCTCTCTGTTCGCCCTGCAGCTCTGGACGTGATGTCCTCCCACTCATGACACCTTTCACCTGTGGGATAAAAACATGGACACACACTGGTTCTGGTTGCACCCCCCAATGCATGAATGACCCATAGATGCAGAAAGAGTGACATCTGCTGGATATGTGTAGAATTGCATGCAGGACTTTCTCCCATCATGCGCCGTCTGGTCCATGGGTTCTTAGGGGAAGAGAAGAAACTACTCATCTAGAACAAACACCCAAAAGAAAGCAAGCCCAGCGACGTGAGTAGTCTTTGTGTTTGAGCGGCAGCTCCTTGTTCCTGCCACTCTGATGTCACGAGGACCCCACTTGCTGCAGTATTTAACCTCCAGGAGGAAATTCTGCTCTGGAGGGATGCTCCCCTCCATATCGATGAAGTCACCCCTTCAGGTCTGTGCGTCACCCCACCAGAGATGAACATGTGCTAACTGAGATTCACGCCTAAATAATCGCCAGCATTCAGGGTATGAGACGGCTGAACGTTCCTGTTGGACACAGCAGTCCTGGCCTGCTGGCATGTTCAGGCTCTGTGAGAATCCTGGAGAACTTGACTCAGTCCAAACAATCTGTTACTCCTGGTGGGAGACGACAGTTCTTCATGACTCCAGCTACATCTTATCAATTTTCATGCTCCAGAATGAAAATGGGCTTCCCTGATGGAGGTAGTAGATCAGGATCAGAAATTACTGAGGGCTCACAGAGTCTGTTTTGATTGTGTCTTCCATAAAGACCTTGTGACCCATCAAATGTCTCCTCCGCATTTGAGAGGGACAATGCACTTCTTTGCAGTTGTACTGTGATCCGGGGCAATGACAAGAGTATTACTGTCTAAAAAACCTGCCTTTCGTGGTGGTTACTGAGCTGCTGAGTCGGCGTGTGTCTTTTGTCGTCTGCACTGAGTATCAACAACCTTCTTGCTTCTTTGCGACTCTACAGAAGAGCTGGGACACAACGTGTGGAAGCAGCTGTCTCCTCTCCCACTGATGCAGGATGACACCTTGTTTCTCGTTGCTGTTGTCACTCGGCCGTGATGATTCCACCAGTCTATAGATTCTGTAAGGTTTTTATCAGGAGAATTATTGTTGCCGATCAGTCCACGTCTGTGGATTTCCTCCCTCTCAGCTGTGCCGCCTCACGACCAGCTTTACTTTTACTGCGCATCAACCTGACAGCTTTTGACTGTTGCAACACTTGCAATGTTTCCACGTCTTTCTCCTGATTTGGTTTGTTTAGCTGCTTTGACACAACGTCAGAGGGAACCTTCTGATCTGCTATGATGAATGACACGACAGGTATGTGGGGTCTAATAAACTACAACTTGCTTTGTAGTAGCTTGACACACAATAAACTGACTGAATTACTGAAGTGAACAAAAGGATTTGAATAGAAGTGCTTTGTACAAACTGCTGGTCCTCAAACGGACCTCATGCAAACCTGGGGACGCAGAGGACAACCAGCTGCCTCTGTCCACAGACACGCTGCAGTGATTTGCAGCAGGTTGTGTTGGACCGCATGTATCACTCTGGCTACTTCTCTCAACTGAATCTTTTCACAGCAAGACTGTTTTCAAGGCCAAAGGCTCAGAGAGAGTTTGGGGTGATTTATTTTCTCCTGTCAGGGGTTTGTCTCGGCCAGAACAACAAACCCTCCTTTGGTCATAAAACATATATAGCAACTGCTTCAATGTTTGTGTTACACCTGTACAAGAGTGTTGTGTTAGTTTTCCTCAGATTAATTTGTCATCCTGTTTCTGTTTAGCCAAGCTTGAGTTGACTAAGAGACTGAGAATTTGAGTTTAATCAAAGTCAAAGACTATCGTGACCATTTGATTGTAGTTTTAGTTGTTGAAACTTTCTACCAGCAAAACCTTTGATTTATTATACTATTATAATTAAAAAAAACAGGTCAAGTTATATGCTGAGTTTTTATGGACAGAAACCTGAGGGAAGTTTCAGACTGATATTGATCAGAGGTTGTTTACTGAGCAAGTGATGTCAGCAACTTGCACTACCACAAAGTGCCACTAGAGAGCAGATATGTACCGTTTTCAAATGTAATCCTGTTATTGAGTGTGTCGGGGGTGGGGGTGGGGGGTTGATTTATCTCCTTCATGTGTACCTGTAATCATAAACCAGTGAGGGATTAGTTTGTTCCTACTGAGTCAAAGATGTCGGGCCTCTATACTCCATATTGTTCTGGGTGTTATGTGAGATCATGACCTTTTGAGCCCGACAGTCATGGAGAGAGTTGGTGGAGCTACCGGGTGTTGCATCATTTGTTGTTGCTGGTCACTGATGCGAGGTATTTACCTGGTAGAAGATCCCATTAGGCCACCCACTGGGAGCACTGGGTCATTAGTCACTGCTTCCAGGCCGACTGGAGTCACTCCAGCCCCCTGAGGCCGGCCGTGTTTGTCCCTCATTACAGAACCCTGCCGCCAGCTCCGGCCTTCTGGGTTCACACGCCATCCTCATGCTTTAGTCTGAATGTAAACAGCTTCTTCCATCTGACAAACACATGAAGTTGAACTTTGTATGAACTTCCATTAACTTCAGGAGTGCAACCTTTGTCTGGATAAAAAACACTTTTTTCTTACTAGGCTTGTCACGATACCAGAAATTTAGTCGTTGATACCAATACCACTTAAATTCCACGATACTCGATACCAAAAATAAAAAATAAACAAGAAATCCCCTGTAGTTTAACCTATTACAACCGCGCGCGCACACACACACACACACACACACACACACACACACACACACACACACACACAAGCCTAACCTAAAAAAAGGTACAACTCAGAACGTTGGCTAACCAGCAATGCCAGCGCTCTCAAACAAAGAGTACCGTCTAATAACATGCATTATTTCGGTGGTTTAACGGTGCGTTCGGCGATTCAGTAAACGAGCTGCCGGGCAACGTCACGTGACTGTTATGAGGGACAGGCGAGGCTGGACATCACGTTCATGTTACTCTGCCAGGCAGCTCGTTTACTGTGGGCTCATCTCATTGTCGGGACGTGAGAAGATGTGAGCAACAACAACTCGGGAATTCAAACGCACTCACCTTGAATTCTTTGTCTGCATGTTTGTCTTTTAATGCTTTGCCAAGTTTGACGTGTTGCTCCCCCTCGCCGTGGTACGGTGACGGCATTTTTTGCCTCTCGGTTTTTGCGGATCAATAAGTGATCCCTCCTCATCAGCCTTGAATCCAGAGTATTTCCATTCGCGACTTTTGGCGTTTTTCTTCTAAATTAATTGAGGGGCAGCTGTCGCTGCAGTTGACGACCCAGATGAGTGATGGGCACCGTGGGAGGGTTGCCAGATACTCGCTCATTTACAGCCAAAAAACAACGCTAAAGAAGCGGCCAGATCTGGCTCCTCGGTACCACCGGTACGTCTGGTATTCTAGAAAAGTCAGCACCGTCACATCTTAGTACCGACTTGGTACCGAAGTACCGGTTCTATCGACAAGCCTATTTCTTACCACTATCCTGCAGCTCCTGCTGGCCGCCGTCACCGTGTGACAGGGTGACAGTCAGCCAACATTTTCAAGTGTCCTCAAGCAGAATGTAAGAGCCAATGTGGCCTCATGTGAAGTGACCATGAGCAACCTCCAACATCACATTGTACAATGGCGGTTGCGGTGGCACAGAAACATCAATGTTGTTCATGGTGAACACACACCTGGTTACTGTTGCCACAACAGAACGGTTGGTTGACACAGCGAAGTTTGCAGCAACGATGACTCCACGTCTCAACTCAGCTGACAGACTTCTCTGAAGTTTAAGTGTTTTAGTTCCCACTAAACTTCGCAGCGAGAGTTTGTTGCAGTTTCTACGCTACAAAAAACACGGACCACTGCTCAGAGCACGCCGCTGGTGAACCAGGGATGTCATATTTCCATCATGATGGGACCCAGACTGACCTTCCTTTAGCTGGTTCTGTAGAGCGCTGCAGGGACGTGGTCTTTCTACAGTCCCACAGGAAGTTAGAATGTCCCGGGGTTTCCTTGACCAACAGCCAATGAGACTGTTAAAGTGGATTCTGGATCACAGCAGTACCAGCGCAGTGGTGAGGGTCAGCTCTCCTTCTGCCTGCAGGTTGAAGAGACAGCTAAGCGCTAGTGAACAGTGGCAGTGAATCCAGGTTTGAGTGCCTGTGTCTGCTGCAGGCCTGCTGCCACTGGTTGGTGGAGGGCTTTTTCATGTAATGCAGTGGTGCAATGATTAATATTTGTGGGACCATGACGGAAAATTACAGGTGAGAATCTAAGATCCAGGAATTGTCACTGTAGATGCAATGAGCACTGCTGTCCACACAGGTTCCAGGGTTTGACCCGGTCCTGAGGTGAGAAGGGGGCTCTGAGTTCTTTGCACATCAGGAGCTCATGATGGCGGAGCGCTTAATGAGCACCTCGGAGGATGATGGAATCCAATAAAGGCTCAAACTTTGAAGCGTCAGTGACAAACCTGAGCTGAGTGCATTCATGTTCAGGTGTCAGTGAGAGTCCAAGACACTCCAACGCAGGTATTCATGCTTGACTCTGTTGACTTTTGCTGCTTTAGTATCTGACCACATTCATGGAGGAGGAACTCAATGCAACATACATAACTCTTGGTGGACATGTGGATGTGCACAAACACAGGTACCTGTATTTCCTCATCATGTTTACAGTTTATATTTTAGTAATCCTCTGTAATTCCACCATTGTCGGCGTCATCTGGATCCACAGAAACCTTCATGAGCCCATGTACATCTTTATTGCAGCCTTGCTTGTGAACACGATTGTCTTCAGCACCGCTATCTACCCCAAGATGTTGATTGACTTCTTGTCTGAGAGACAGATCATATCTCACCCAGCTTGCCTCTTTCAGTTTTTTGCATATTATTCTTTTGGTGGCTCAGAGTTTTTACTGCTGGCAGCCATGGCTTATGACAGGTATGTGTCTATATGCAGACCTCTGCAGTACCCAACCATCATGGGAAAAGTAACTGTTGGTGTTCTGCTACTTCTCGCGTGGCTTCTTCCTGCCTGTCAGACTGCTGTGCAGGTAATCCTGAGTGCTGACATGAAACTCTGTAGCTTCACTCTGAGAGGGGTCTTTTGTACAAACTCCATTTATGATCTCCACTGTGGGGGCTCCAGAGCGCGATCTATATTTGGCGTTGTTGCCATGTTTAACAATACAGTTCTTCCTACACTCTTCATCCTTTTCTCATACTCAAAGATTTTTTTCATTTCTTATCGAAGTGGTAGACAAGTCAGGAAAAAGGCTGCCCAGACCTGTCTACCCCACCTGCTGGTGTTAGTGAGCATCTCTTGTATGAGTGCATTTGATGTCAGCGTAGCTCGGCTGGGATCAGATTTTCCAAACACTGTAAGATTGATAATGACTTTACAGATAATTCTGTATCACCCTCTATTTAATCCCATCATATATGGAGTGAAAATGAAAGAAATCTCCAAACACCTCAAGAGGTTGCTTTGTCGATCCAAAGAGATCCAAGTATGAAAGATGGTATGACTGGAAGCCTTGATGGTTTCTCCTCCAGCGTGATCCCGGCACACAGGCTCAGGGAGGAAATCACACCCTCGATACGATGCTCAGCAGAGGACTGACTCAAGAA
Organism: Aulostomus chinensis; assembly: GCF_037954235.1. Lineage (NCBI taxonomy): Eukaryota > Metazoa > Chordata > Actinopteri > Syngnathiformes > Aulostomidae > Aulostomus > Aulostomus chinensis. The sequence goes on along the minus strand of NC_141331.1, from coordinate 1,256,483 downwards.
TGCGGATGATAAACATGAATCATTTGAGAATGTTGTAAAAAGTTTAAAAACCATGACAGTTCGTCTCATTTGAAGCAAGATGCCGCGTTCTAACAAGAAACCGATCTCCATGCTGGTCATGTATCCCACTCTTTGTCACTGGCAAAATCACTTCCACTTAATACAACGTATGATTTAAAGAAGGAAAAATAGCTGAGGTGCTGCTATTTTTCCAATATTTGATATATAAAGTGGGTTAAGAAGGTAAAGATGCCCCAGTTGTTGCTGGTGTTTCAAACCAAACAACAATTCAGAAGCATTTCAGAGGAACAGAACTGGCTTAGAGGCATTTTGTTTTCTCAAACTAAAACCCTGTTGGCTTGAGACATTTGAGGCCTGGTGGACCTGGACTCCCTCAGTGGGTCCTGGGTGTTTGGGTCAAAGGTTCCGTCTGTGGTTCTGGTTTCATGACCCACTGCTGAGAACTTCACCTCATACACACACTGGGGCCTTGGCTCCTCCTCAGTCCACCAGAGTCCAGAATGGAGATTCTGGAGTCACAGCTCCTCATGGTCTGGTAGCGATTGGTGCTGACAACAGTGGCTAACATTAGCAGCTAGCATTAGCAGCTAGCATTAGCAGCTAGCATTAGCATCGGCAGGACGATCTGTTTTTGATCGTGACCACATAAGGTCTAACCAAAATATGACAAGTGAGATCAAACTTATTGTGAATTATAATTCAGTTCACATACTTTGATTAAAAACTATTTACTGTTTTCCAAGTATTCTTTTTGTTAAATTTTTTTGACTTTTTTCTTTCCCAAAGAAATATTTCTGGGGCTCCTCTGCATACCACTAGAGGGAGCCAGCCGACCACTGCCACAGCTGTGAGCTTCACGGCCTTATAAACTACCAGTCTGGGGACTTCCGCCTCCTTTAATTTAGAGAAAGCTGACCTCAGCTCTTCAGCAGACACTGGTTTAGAGAGTTTCAAAGGGCATCAATTTGATTCGAATTGGAGGCCAGAGATTGAGAAGCTCTCCTGAGTTTTCTAAATTTTATTTTCAAAAATTTTTGTCCTGGGATTTTTCCTTTTATAAACTGTGTTACCCGCCTGGTGCTTCCATAACTACACTGCTACACAACAAATTTCATTGGTCTGCCTCCTAATTTACAGTAGCTTTGTTTTAGGACAATTAGCTCCTGCAAACCTTCTCTTATGACCTGTCTTGTATGATGAGCAATAAACATTTTTAAATTTCCAATGTTCAAACTGACTCGTGTGTTTGTGAGAGAGAAATTACAAATAAGAAATTCCCTGCGCCTGTTCTTTTCCAGCTATGACAAGATTCTACTTCCCTTTATTTGGTTCAACATCCTGCTGAGATGAGAGGAAATTATCTTCCAAAGTCCACCTTGCATTTAAATCTGACAATGACTGAGACAATCACTCTCACTTCTCCACTCAGTCATGACAGGAAAACAGCCCCTAAAATAAAACTCCAGGACACTCTGTGCTGAACTTTTTCCTGAACTTCCACCGGTGAAGTTCTTCCTCTAGCCAGCCTCACCTGTGAGGCAGGACCTCCCGCCTGTACCAGGGGGCCCTTGGCTCTATTAGCAGCCATGTCCTTCCGCACCCTTGGAGTCTCACTTGGGTTCCATTTCCAGTGTGGTGTCTGTCCAGGCTGCTCTTGATTATGCTACTCACTGAATGCTGCCCCCTGCTACGATGCACGACTCGTTCATGACTCAGCTTTGTCACAAGTCCTCCGCCGAGGTGTATTTGGTGCTGTTTTTTGTCCGTATGAGAATTTGCGTATCTGTTAACTGCGTGTCTGAAAACTACTTGGCCAGCTTCCATTTAGCTTTGTGGATGGGGGGAGGACGAGCCAACAATAAATCCATTAACCTTCCAGGGGGGCAGTGCAACAGGCGCTGTCGATCACAAAAAGTACCAAACTCCCAATTCCACTCACAGAAAAACAGAAATGGCGATACTTTTGATTCTAGTTAACTCTTAAAGGTGAGAACTAATAGCCTAAATCCATGTCTGCGGTGTCCAGGGATTGATCCATGAACTGTCCATATTCTCATAATTTGCTAAATTCCATGATACTTAAGAAAAAGGATGGGTGTTTGGATGGGGATACGATGGTGATGACATTTAGTCCGTTGAACAGTATAGAGTGAACAGGAACACGTGACACTGGGACTGTGATATGCGTGCTTCATCAACTCATCATCGGTTGCCACTTACATCTAACCAACAAGTGTGCCTGATAGTGTCAAGTTGAGAGAAAGGCCGAGCAGTGTTTGAACCCTGGTAGTGGGGACATCTTCAGACCTGGTGCTTGTGCTGCGTCTCCTCAATGTGCAATGGGCCTGAAATAAATCCTTCTGAGGAAGACATCTGATGACTCCGGAGTTCTGCTTTCAGCTCACACCCAGGAAACTTCCACTGCAGCATTTAGCTCATTGCGCGTGTCAACGGTCTCCTCTCCTCATCCAATCACAGGCCTTGACTTGTCTTCCTATTTCATGGGCGCCATTGTGATCGCACACTTGGCACCCAAGTATCAGTTTTCACTGGCTGAAGCCAGGAGAACACAATCCAGGAATGACACACACACATGTTATGTTTGTGGGTGATAAGAGTTCAAGTACTACAGTTTTGATAAGCATAAGTATCAGTATAAGTCGCCTTTATTGTCACCAAGGGATTGAGCCCAGGGCGAAATGCCATTACACAACTCAAAGCCTGATACAACGATCACAATCAGTCACAATTGTTGCAGATTGAAAGTAATAATGGTACCCTTCAGAATTAACAACAGCACATCTACATTTGTTGTGTCTGTACGCTAAACTTGAGCAGTCCGTTGACCCAATGGAGGCAAGCGAGAGTGAGGCGTCGCAGCGGGGGCCGCGCCACCAAGCCTGGGTGGGGCAGGCTGCAGCCAACAGGCGCTGCCACCCCAAGGGAGGTGGAGAGGGCAGAGGCTGGGGTCAGGAACACACGGGGGAGGGGGGGATAGTACGTGCCATTTGTGTCACCAAGGCAGAGGGAGTTCTCCTGGAGGATAAACAGTGGGCAGGTGACCTTCAGTAGCCAATAAGGTTGCTGTGTTTGGGTTTGGGCAGAGGAGCACACATTCCAATCCGTCTTCTCTTTCAGTCCAATCCAAATTGTAAAGTTAAAAAAATTTTCTGGTCTTCAACATCACTCTCCTCTTCACAGAGCGGCCAACTGCTCCGAGATGGTTTCCATCCTGCGTTTCAGTTCAAGAGTCTGTTGTTACAGTTCAAGAGTCTGTTGTTGCCCCGCTTTGCCAGCCTCAATAATAGCGTTGTAAATGACGGTCAGTTGTGGAGGTCCAGATCTGGTGGCAGCCATCGTCTTGCCAATTTTGTGGAATGTGAGGGCACCTCCAAGTCCGAGGAGGAGAAGCCCCACAACCATGAACCCAAATACGTAGAGGGCCTCGATGTCCTCCACGGAGAGAGGTGTCAAGCACGCGGTACGCCATCTCCCCCAGGAATCGAGAACATAGCCCGCAAGGGTCGGTTCCATGCAGACGGGTCGGTTCCATGCGGACAGGCAGGTTCCTCCGATCCTGATTTCCTTCTCGAAAATATGGTGTCAATAGCACCACTACAGTTTTGATCAGAGAAGGGGTGTGTGTGTGTGTGTGTGTGTGTGTGCGTGTGTGACTGTGTGTTTGAGAAACTCTGTGTGTGTGTGAGAGAGTGTTTGTGTATATGAGACTGTGTGTGTTTGTGAGACTGTGTGTGTGCATGTTGCTGAGTATTCCAGTAGAACAGTAACCCCGGGGTATGGCCCATAGCTGGTTGTTGTTTTGGTGATGAATAAATGCATCTTCATGGTGGCAGTGTCTGACTACCAGCTGAAACATTTATTGGTGTTGAAAAATCACTGATAAGTGTAACAAGGCAACAATGACTCAAGTTAGGCACTTAAATCAGCACTTAATGTGTCAGTCAACAAGCCAGGAAACAGGTTTTTTGCAGATGCTTTTATCAATATACATGATTGACAATATAATTCAAATAATAGTGTTGACAGAATAAGGAATTTCACGGGCTGTTGCTAGTCACTTAAGCTGATTTTTATATGTAATTAAGACCTAAAAACTACAGAAATATACAATGTTCTGAAACCGCAAAGGCCCATTGAGGACAGAACAGGACACCTTGATGCAGTTGTTTGGACGAAGGGAAAGTGGATGCATTCAAAGGAGTTCAGTCAATCCATGCAGCGCCAACTCTGGCAAATTATTTCAGGTTTTTTCTCTTTGAATTCCATTTATACTTCAGAAAAATGACAGAACAGGCTCTTGAGATGTTTCGAGATATCTTTCATTTTAAGTCCATATACAATTGGATTTAAGAGAGGGTGATACACAATTATCTGCAAAGTCACTGTTAATTTAACAAAGTCTGGTAAATCAGACTCAAGTTGACCTATAATCACATCAAACGCACATAAAGAGGAGAAGCTGAGTAGAACCAGCAGGTGGGGTAAACAGGTCTCTGCTGCCTTCTTCCTGACTGCTCCACAACTGTGATACGTGATTATGAATATCTTTGTGTATGTGAAGAGAATGAAGCACACAGGCAGAAGAGCAACATTCACCAAAACGACCAGACTGTATACAGAAAGAACTCTTAAGCTCACACAGTGAAGCCTGTGGACAGAATTACGGCAAAAAACACTGCCCAGAGTAGAACTACAGATCTCCAGTTTTGAGATGACGACAACTGCTGCTGCAACCTGGCAGGCCGGCAGCAACCAGGCCAACGCTAAGAGAGCGCTGACGGTCGTCCTGCTCATGATGGTTGGGTACTGCAGAGGTCTGCATATAGACACATACCTGTCATAAGCCATGGCTGCCAGCAGTAAGAAATCTGAACCTCCAAAAGAGTAATACAGTAAGTACTGGACAAGACAGGCTGAGTAAGAGATGATCTGTCTCTCAGACAAGAAGTCCATCAGAAGCTTTGGGTAGATAGTCGTGCTAAACAAAACAGAGTTGAGTAGCAAAGCTGCAATGAAAATGTACATGGGCTCATGAAGGTTTCTGTGGATCCAGATCAGACAAATGATGGTAGAATTACTGCACAGTATGAGGAGATATACTGCAAACATGATCACAAAGTAAAGGTATCTGTATTTGACCACTTCTACATGACCACCAAGGGTTAAATATGTTACATTGAGTTCAGCCTCCATGAAGGCTGGCACGCGTTAACAGCACATAAGTCTAGCCGATGGTGTAGCAAACCTACTAGAACATCCTGGGAGATGGAGCAGATTAATATCAAAGGTGTATTTGATCGGCTTCTTTTCTTATTCTTTCACACCTCCCTTCCAAAACTCAAAGATGGAACTGTTATCAGTCTTTTAAGAGACCCCCTCCCCCTCCATGGAGCTCATTAACTGGTAACCAGGTAAACAACACCAATATCTACAGGCAGGCACGTGCACACATAGGGCCCCCAGGGGGTATGAGCCCCTGCCCTTTTTTCCTCATATCAAAAAGCACCCAGTGTGAGTGTGTTTTAAATAACATTAATAAATTCCTGTTAGGGGTGTAGACTCAAAATATCGGCGGTACCAAAACTCCTCGGTATTCTACCGGACCAGTTTTCTTGTAATTCTGGGTTGATGAGTCGCTTCTCTGATCGTTGCGGCTCCGCGGTCACAGAGAGAGCGAGCGGGCGAGTGAGAGGGGGAGAAGCCGCTGGCCACGTAGAACTAAGGAGACGTGACAGTGGAGCAACCTGGAACCTAAGAGTTTTGGTCTAACTAGTCATGTCCATTTATTCAACCTGCTTAGATATGGGACGCATCATATTTCAGAACAACAGTATTTTTGGCTAATTTTCAAAACAAAATACACTGTGTTTTCGGCGGATCATAGCCTGTTTCCCTCACTGCAGGTCTGAAGTTCAGGCCCAAGGGTTAGAGAGGCCTGTAAAGTTTATTTTGACTTTTCCACGACTGTGTGGGCCAAAAAAAAAAAAAAAAAAAAAATCACAATAATACAATGATTTCAGCATTTTTTTCAAAGTTCATGTTTCACCATTCAATGTTCTATATTAAGCATGAGGAAGAAGTGATGGTCTTGGACAAACAACTTCAAGCGGAGGAAGAGGAAGTTCAGGAGACAACACAGGCCCAAGAGGCAGCGCCACAAAGCAGGACAACCAAACGCATGAAGGACGGACATCGGCAGAAGAAGCATGGTTTAGTAGAGTGGTTTTTATCTCTAATTTATCTGTCAGCATAAAATCTTAAAAATAAATGTATGTATGACTGTTCACTCTAAATTACATGTGATGTGTGTGGTGCTCTTTTTTTTATTTAAAACATCTCATGTCTCAGGCCTGTTTTACGGCCCTTGGGTTCAAAATGACATGTCTTCATGTGTCTCCACAGACACACGGGCTGAATTAATAATCACGGCATCAAAATAAAAGTTAGTGTAAAGGCTGTAATCGTATCAGAATAATTTAAGTGAACTCAACACAGCTAACTGTAAACCACAAGGTCCCAGACTGGGTTTCATCGTGCTTGAGAGTGAGGGTGCAGGTGGTTCAATTGTGTAGTTTTTACATACATGACACTGGCATTTACCATCTTGACCGGCAGTACTACTGTAGTTGTGTACGACTGTACACAGCTGGATGTTCCCATATCCCCATAAAACAAAGTAGAGTAAAACTGCAGGAACCATAAATGCATCTGTCTGTTGGTTAAGGTTAAGGGTTGTTTTGGTGTTGCTTATTCTGAGCATGATATAGTTTATGTTGTTGTTTTCTGGGAGCGGGTCATGTGATTATATGTAGGGTCTCATGCTCACCTCTTGCTTTTCTTTTGTATGGGGGGGCATGAGATGCCATACGTTTAGTTGACTGCTATTTTTTATTGTTTTCTGTTGATCACTGTGATTACTTTGGTTTGCTTGAAATCTTTGAATTTATATATATATACATATATACATCATATATATGTATATGTATGGTATACAAATATATGTATATATGTATAGATGTACATTATATATGTATATACATGTATAGATGTATGTATAGATGTATACACACACACACACACACACACACACACATATATGCATACATATACATGTAAGACAAGTTGCTGTGGAAGGAGGTCAACACTGATCTCTGCAACATCCTAGAAGGGATCAAAGGCACCACCATGAAGAAGTTGGAGAGAATGGGCAACTTAATCTATGCCTATGGAGCGGAGCGGTTCGGAGTGGCCGAAGGCAAACAGTCTACTCGGTCAGTTCCCACATAGTCCAGAAGGCAGACAGAAAAAGATCACCTAGTCAAGGAGAGGAGGCAGATGAAGATGCAATGGAAGAAGGCCACAGAGGAGGAGAAGGAGAGGATAAACCTGCTGCAGGAAGAGATCCAGAGAAGGCTTGCAACACTGAGAGCTGAAAACCTCCTGAAGAAGCGCAGTAGGAAGGAGCAAACAAGGTCACGCTCCTACAAAGACCCCTACAAATTTGCGAAGAGTCTCTTCACAAAGGAGAAGAGCGGAATTCTCTCAGTGTCAAAGGCCATCCTGGAAGAACATCTGAAAAAGTCCTGCACAGATGACCAACACCAGGAAGAAGTGACACTTCCACCTGACATGCCACCACTCAGTCCACCAGAGCATGAGCTAGAAATCAGTCCACCCAGGTGGAGTGAAGTGGACAAAACTGTGCGCAGAGCAAGGGCCGCATCAGCTCCAGGCTCCAACGGAGTTCCATACAGGCTCTACAAAAATGCACCAGATGTCCTGAGATTCCTCTGGAAGCTGATGAAAGTCGTGCGGCAAAAGAAGGAGATACAAACGTCCTGGCGGAGAGCCAGAGGGATCCTTATCCCTCAGGAAAAGGACTCATCAGAAATCTGCCAGTTCTGCCAGAACAGCCTTCTAAATGTCGAGGGAAAAATCTTCTTCAGTGTGGTTGCTCATAGGCTGGCAGGATTCCTGCAAAGAAACAACCTGATTGACACGTCAATCCAGATAGCAGGGATCTCAGGCTTCTCAGGATGTGTGAAACATGCGCGTGTAATCTGGCATCAGATCCAGGTCACCAAGAAGGAGGGAAAAGATCTCCACGTGGTGTTTCTGGATCTTGCGAACGCCTTTGGCTCAGTCCCTCACAACCTCCTGTGGACAGCCATCGACTACTTCAGAGTCCCACCAGCTCTGACAACCCTTGTCAAGGCCTACTTCCAGGACATCCAGCTCTGTGTGATAACAGCAGAGTACACCACGGCGTGGCAACATCTGGAAGTGTGAATCATGGCCGGCTGCACCATCTCCCCCTGGCCATGGAGGTCATTATACGGGCCTCTTGATAGGTGGTTGGCGGACAGTGAATAAGACCTGGGCTGAGGCTGCCACCAGTCAGAGCCTACATGGATGACCTCACAACATTGACCACGACCAAGGCTTGCACAGTGCGGCTGCTAGGGAAGCTCCAGGAAAACATCGAGTTGGCTCGCATGAACATCAAGCCGAGCAAATCCAGAAGCATCTCCATTGTCAAGGGGAAGCTGTCAGACCACCACTTCCACATTGGCGAGGAACCCATTCCAACGGTCTCTGAAAAGCCTGTGAAGAGCCTGGGTCGTTGGTGTGATGCCTCCCTCAAAGACAAAGAGCAAGTGGAGCAACTCAGGAAGGAGGTGGCCAGTGGCCTGGAGAACATGGACAGAACACTGCTTCTGGGCAAGTTGAAGCTCTGGTGCATGCAGGATGGACTACTTCCAAGTCTCCTTTGGCCATTAACACTCTATGAAGTTCCGCTCTCAAAGGTGGAAAAGCTGGAGAGACTGGTCACCTCATACGCAAGGAAGTTGCTTGGCCTTCCCAGGTGCCTCAGCAGCATTGGGCTCAACGGCAAAGGGATATTACACCTGCCCATCTCCTTGTACTCCAGAGGAGTACAAGTGTGCCAAAGTTAGACTGGAGATGATGCTACTGGATTCGAGCGATCCATTTGCTGCCCAAGCAGCACCCATCCTGGCCACCGGAAGGAAGTGGACCCCGTTGGTTGCAACTGAGCAGGCAAAGGCAGCACTCAAACACAGGGACATCGTGGGCCGAGTTCAGGAGGGGAGGAGTGGTCTTGGTCTCGGGGGCCAACACACTGGCCTGGAGCAAGGCCAATCCAGCTGAGAGGTGCAAGCTGGTGGTCCAATAGGTACGGCGGGAAGAGGAAGCAGGAAGGCGTGTACAGGCTGTGTCTCAGGCAAAGCAAGGGCAGTGGATGGCATGGGAAGGAGTGGAGAAGAGGAATATCTCCTGGAAAGATCTGTGGGAGATATAGGCATTCAGGGGGAGCTTTACCATCAGGGCTGCCTATGATGTGTTGCCCTCTCTTGCAAACCTAAGCCAGTGGTATGGTGAAGACCCCACGTGCCCTCAATGTCCATGCCCAGCAACACTGAAGCACATCTTAGTGGGATTCAAGACTAGCCTCACCCAAGGATGTTACACCTGGCGGCACAACCAGGTGCTGAAGTGCCTGGAAGCAACGCTGGAAAAACAACGGACAAGCGTGAATGCCCTTCCTCCCTAGTCATCCCGTTGGCAGCCAACACCATTTGTCTGGGAGGGGCAAGCCAGCCAACAATTCTACAATTTCATTTAGCAGACGCTTTTGTCCAAAGCGACGTACAACACAAGCAAGAATTTAGACCTAATTAAGGAAAAGTCCATAGGAAGCGCAACAGTGCTTCAGTTGTGATTTGGTCACAGGTACTGCCATCTAGTGGCAGAAGAAGTGTCGCCCCCCTCCCTTTTTTTTTTTTTTTTTTAATATAACAGACATACAACATCACACAACCCAGTTAGTGCTACATAGTCACTAAGTGCTGGGTCTTGGACCCTCTGACTGATTCTACCACAGGACAAAGAGGAGAAGAGTCAGGTTAAGTGCCTCAGTGCTCTCTGAACAATTGAGTCTTCAATTGTCTCTCTACCTCACTACCATAAGAGCTGACCCTGGGCAGCTGGGCAGAGCATGGGAGTGGAAGTTGCTGGCAGACCTGAACAAGAAACTCTGCTTCCCAACTGAGATCGCATCCACCAACCTGCGACCAGACATCGTTCTATGGTCACCCTCGCTCAAGCTCGTTTACATCATACAGCTCCCGGTGCCCTGGGAGAGTGCAGTGGAGGAGGCCTATGAGCGGAAGAAGCTGAGGTATACTGAACTCGCTGCAGATGCTCAACAACAAGGCTGGAAAGCGGCGGTATGCCCAGTGGAAGTAGGCTGCAGAGGTTTTGTAGCCACCTCAACATCCAGGCTACACAGGGAGATGGGAGTGCGAGGGAAGGCCCACAGGCAGGCAGTCAAGGACCTCTCCAGGGACACTGAGAAGGGGAGCCAGTGGCTGTGGATGAAAAGAAAGGATCCGACCTGGGCCGTCAAGTGAGCTGATGGTGTCTAGGGAGTGAACCTGGGATGCTGGGATTCACTGCTGAACCCTCTGGAGGTGTTGTGGGATAATCAGCGAAACATCCATGAAGGAGGGCACCCACTTGATAACCCGGAGGACGCCATCACTCATTTGAACTCCACTAAGTGTCATCGGTGCCTTCGGTGTGTATCTATCCTGGGGCCACCTTGGGCTAGCTACCCGGGGTGGCGGGATCCAGCACGACAAGGTGAATGGGTTCCACCCAATGTTAGAGACCTTGCACTCCTCCACCTTCCGTTTGAGGATGCCCCACAGATGCTCAATAGGGTTTAGGTCTGGAGACATGCTTGGCCAGTTCATCACCTTTACCCTCTAACATCCACCAGCTCCGTGATGTCGTCATGGAGGAGTGGAAGAGGATTCCAGTGGTAACTTGTGAAGCTCTGGTGAACTCCATGCACAAGAGGGTTAAGGCAGTGCTGGAAAATAATGGTGGCCACACAAAATATTGACACTTTGGGCCTAATTTGGACATTTTCACTTTGGGGTGTACTCACTTTTGTTGCCAGGGGTTGAGACATTAATGGTTGTGTTGAGTTATTTTGAGGGGACCGTAAATTTACACTGTTATACAAACTGTACACTGACTACTTTACATTGTATCAAAGTATCATTTCTTCAGTGTTGTCCCATGAAAAGATATAATTAAATATTTGATAAAAGATATAATTAAATATTTGCAGAAATGTGAGGGGTGTACTCACTTTTGTGAAATACTGGATATACACACACACGCATATATATATAATTATATATATAATTATATATATATAATTATATATATAATTATATATATATAATTATATATATAATTATATATATAAATATATATATATATAGATATGTACATATACACATATATACACACACATATACACATGTACATACATGCATACATATATATATACACACACATATATATATATATACATATACACATATATACATGTATATATGTATATA